>NC_135734.1:35235000-35335000 GCF_041903045.1 Epinephelus lanceolatus
AAATTCCACTAATTAACCCTGATAAGGCACACCTGTGAAGTGGAAACCATTTCAGGTGACTACCTCTTGAAGCTCATGGAGAGAATGCCAAGAGTGTGCAAAGCAGTAATCAGAGCAAAGGGTGGCTATTTTGAAGAAACTAGAATATAAAACATGTTTTCAGTTATTTCACCTCTTTTTGTTAAGTACATAACTCCACATGTGTTCATTCATAGTTTTGATGCCTTCAGTGAGAATCTACAATGTAAATAGTCATGAAAATAAAGAAAACGTATTGAATGAGAAGGTGTGTCCAAACTTTTGGCCTGTACTGTATATATATATATATATATATATATATATATATATATATATATATATATATATAACACCTGAAGATCCACTCATTACTAAAAGTGCATGTCATATAAAATCTAAAGTAATGGATAAAGTTGTCACAGTGAAATTTAAGGTGTGTTGATGGATTTGTCGTCAGCTCATACATTGAGTAACATTACAAGTTAATGTTCCACCTTAAAACTCGCCGGCAGTCGACCAAATGAATTAAGTTATTTTTTCTCCAGCTCCAGCTGCTGCAAGAGGCAGCAAAACATCCTTTCATTTTATAGTTACAGTCTACTAATAAAACTCTCCACAGTATGAACAGTGGTTACATGAGCCTCAAAACCAGCCACAACTCAGCCCTGAGCAGAGTGACCGTCCGCTATTGACCAATCAGACTGCAGTGTTCACAGCTCCACCTTTTAGTACCAGACCTGTGTGCTAGGTACTCCAGAGGGGGGACCAAAGATGGGGACAGTACAGAATGGTTCCATTGGTACCATCCACAACTTTTCACAGTGGAAATGGAAAAAAAGCGTACCAGACTGAACTGTACTGTACCGTACTGCTCGGTGGAAACGGGGCTTAACAAACCTAAATGGTGCTCATACCAGTGTGTCAGTGTTGTGTTCACTGCTTATTTCCACCATCTACAAGTGGCCAAAAAAACAAAGTTACTGGAGCTTTATGATTAAAGAAAATAATACGAGAGTACAGAGTACTTTTATAAGGAAAAACATAAAACCTGAATTCAAAGCAAACACAGTCATAAAATAAGTCGTAAAATGTTATATAGTTTGCAGAAACATTCAAACTATCAATCATGATTCCATATACTAATCCCACATAAACATGTGGCCTTACAAATGTCAGTCCCACACCCATGCACTGGCCATGGAGCGGCAGATCGTATATTTAATGCTAGGCTATAGCTTTGCATGTTTGAAAGAACATAAAACAAAGAAACTTTAAATTAAAAGCAAATCACATATTTTCTTTTTGAGCTCTTTTTTTTTAGATCTGAATGTATTGTATGAACATGTGGTATTTCAGAGGTTGCACATGTCCAGCAGATCTTTTTGCCTCACCAGGAGGGGAAAGCGATGTGAACAGGCTGATATTGCACTTTTGATCTTTATGGACCCATGAAAATCGTGGTTGGGAGAGAGCATTAAGCAAATGGTGGCCGGAAGAGAGACTTGTTTGATAAGAAGTAAAGTCTCTCTCACTCTCTTTCTTACTTGGCTGTGGGCTGTGCGGGGCAGGAGCCCACATCCCTGAAGAGAAAACCACTGTGCTCACTGACTAAGAGGTAAAATAATAGTGCCTCACATTTCTCCATCTCAGCAGTTCTTAAGTCTTGACTTGAAGTGGAGATGAGTCAGATTGAGAACCACAGACATAACTATTTTCTCATCACCCCTGCAGTCGTCTGTGAAAGTCAGGTCTCTTTATGCCCTGGATCACCTCACACTGGAGCTACAAAAAACGGGACCAGCCATATGCAGTCATTTCAGATGTTTGTTAAACGCCGCAGCTGCTCTATTTGAGCAATATCGCCCACACATGCTGCACCTTAGATCATCCAATAATTGCATGTTGGGGAGAGTGTTTGAGAGAGATGGCTGTGTTAGTGTAACAAGGTTCTGGTCCAGATGTTTGGGATTAAAGGCTTGTTATGAAAATACAAAATAGTTACTCAGGAAGTAAGGTATTCAGCGCCGTCATGCACATGGCATGTAACACTATTAAAATAGGCTCAAAGATGAGATTGGGAAAAGATTCAATTGAATATAGTGCAACATGTTGGCATGTTGTATAATAGGCAGTCCTAGCATTTGGTTGGTGAAAAAGGTCCATGTTCTTAAAATCGGCACCATAGCAACCAAGCTGTGGAACATGCTTTACCAATATACACTAAATGTAACTTCACAATGTATTTTTACTGAGTTGTAGCCTACCTCACTGTATTATTCCTAGGATATCCACTGAAAAAGCATTGCTCAGTTTAGTCATTTAATTACCAAGCTCAAACTATTTAGGAAGCATCTGTGAAAATAAAGGCATTAAATGTTAGTTCTTTCCTGTTTGTTTAATGATTACATTACGAGATGTTCCTCTCCCTAATCCACTAATAGCAGCAAACTACAGCTAATGACTTCTAGTGCTAAGCTTTCGCAGCTTTCTCCTTTGTGCAGAGAAAAACATCAGTTTGTCCGATGCAGTGTGCCACGTCAAAAATGACACATATTGATCCTCCTTTCAACACCACTCTCAAAGAAAGAAACAATTAAACATGGTTGAGACACGCCCAAACTGAAAATGAAACACCATGTTTGTTTATAGGTACACATGAGGGTTGTGTACGTGCTGTTAGCAAGCTAACGTCAACGCTCATAATGACAAATATTTCCCAGCATCTCTCGTAGTATTGTGTAATAGAGCAGAAACTGGGGTGTGTGCCAAAGATGTTTCCCAGCCTCTGCCCTACTTCTGCGGTACTCACCACACTAAATATGCAAAACAGTGTTTCTTCCGCTAACCTCACCTACAAGTTTCTGCTCGGCTCGTAGACTTTACATTGTGATGACGTCACAGGTTTTTAAAATCACTTTTCTCGGCTTGAGGAAAGTTTTACAACCACCATGGCTAAAAAATTCACAATAGAAAGATTTATAATTGACCTTGTTTGCAGTTTCACAGACATCTCTTTTACAATTGTGGTAATTTTTCGCTGCAATACTGTGAGTGGCCACTGGGAAAAAATTGCTGCAGGGTTGAGCCATGTTTCCCGGGGGCCTGAGAAATTCCTGTACTCTTAAAGCTCCAGTAGGCAACATTGTTTTGGTATAACTGTGTAAAAATTTTGTAATATCCTCTAAGCATAATGTAAATCAAGTGGTCTGAGACAAACAATAGGTTTCTGCACCTCACCATGGCTCTGTGTTCAGCCTGTAAAGAATCAGTATCGTGCCGATATGCATCAACCAATCAAAGGTCAGCTCAGACCACTGCGTTCCTATTGGCTGTTCTACTGCATATGCGCGTTCCCGTGCCGCCGGCACTAAAGAAAGTTAGTGAAGACAAACTGGATCGTCTTGTTAAGTCACTGTGAGCTCCGTCGTGTCAGACACCTGGTATGTCAAGTACTTTTTTTCTCATTTACCAATTACAGTGTTTATTTACCTGCAGAATCCAGAGTGCTTTGTGCTTGTTTGCAGTTGCATTTCAAATCCAATATATCATTCCATCTTTAATAAGCCCTACCACTCTTCATTTACGTCTGCGAGACAAACTTTTTTTCTTCCCAGGGGACATTTTATTTTTGTCAGGTGCATCTGCATCCATTGAAATCAAATACACCAGAATCTTTCCCTTCTATTTCTCGACTTTTATTTCTCCCTCTCTGTCTCTCTTCCAAGTAATGATACTTTCTGTCACTCCAAAGTGTTTTCAATCAGTCTCCCTGGTTTTAAAGAAATTGACTTAAAAGGTTTGGAGGAGGTGAAAAAATGTGGTTTGAATTCTAACTTGGGATTCAATTCAAAGGATCATCCCGGGCTAAACCATTCGCAGAGAGTTCAGGTGCTGCCACACACACCCTGATGAAGGCCATGCGGTAACAACGTGTGGGTTTTACAAATAAATATTAGTGCTCAGTTAAAAGCATTTAGCTGTTTTCTCAGTGTTACCCATCCATCCTTTGAATCTTGTCAGTAGAGTAGGTGAATTGCAGAAGAATGGCTTTTTCAATGATGAGCTGACTTGCCATGGAGAAGGGCAGCGGCTGTGTGAGACAGGTCAGGAGTTCATGTGCAGTGTGGCTCAGTTCGGGGAAGTTTTCAGAGACTTCAGTCAAAGTATGTAAGAGAATCCTTGGAAATAAAATTCTGCTGAATTTTTGTGCTCAACCGTTGCAAATTTAACCTTAATACTGGAGAAGCAACGCTGCTGCTTTAATACTACTCATTTACAACAGCAGATACATTTTAAGAGAAATGTAATGTGACCTGAATTATGTTTTTTTCGAACAAGATAATGAGAAAATCTTTTCTGCCAAGTCTTAAAATGTTATTCTTGACCTTGGGAACAGCAGCCAGCAAAACAAGATTTGCTCAAGATCCATTTATAAGCTCTCTGGAGCTTTTGATAATATCACATAATCTACATGTAAGTGAATGATTGTTTTGTTAACAGGCTGTTTCCAGGGTCAAGGATGAAATTGGAGCCTTACTGTTAAATACTGTTTGTGTTAAATTGTACAATGTAGGCTATTAGTATCACAATGAGAGTCAACAGCCATGCTAGCAGCTCTCCGAGGCTCTCTTTTGAGCTAAGTTGTAACGTTGGTATGCCAGCGTGCTCAAAATATCAATGCTAAAATGCTGATGTTACGCAAATACAATGTTTGCCATCTTAGTTTAGCATGTTAGCATGTTAGCATTATCTAGTTTTGCAGGTATCTGCTCATAAACCAAAGTGTGAGACATACACAACACAAAAGCGGGATTTATACTTGTAGCCTACGCCACTGTGAGCATTTATACTTGTGTGGTGGTGTGTCTGTATCTCTCTGCAGTTACACCTCCAAAACATTAGTTGGCGGCAGGGTTTCTGTGAAGTGCTGTAAAGTTTAGTTAATTCAAAACATGCATTAAACATGGCTTAATAGTGGCAATTTCAAACACAAGTACACAAACCAGCTTCACTATAACTCGCAGCATTCACAGACAAACACTTGTCTTTATCTGGACACATTTTTCCAAACAAATACAACATGCTAATGTTTTTAGCACAAGCCTATGGCATTTTACATTGTGTAAATTAGCCTAGCGACAAGCTGAGATTTCATCTGCTCATATGAAGCCAGGATAAATCACACACAAGACTTAAAATGCTATTTTGTGGAGGCTTTATTGTCTTCACAATTTATTGTTTCTTATCTGTGAAATACTGAATAAAAGCTTTGTTTCCACTGAGGGAAACGGTTTCAGCTTGCAATAATAGACAGGAGGTCTGCGTCGCAGCGACATGTAGTTACATTTCTGGAGAGGTGCACATCAGGCTTCAGCATAGGGTACAGTGTAGGCTCTATGTTGTCGCGGAGCCTTCAGTCAGGTCCATAATTATTTGGACAATGATACAGTTGTCGTCATTTTGGCTCATTTTTGGGTTTTAAATGAAACAATGAATACCTGCTTAAAGTGCAGACTCTCAGCTTTCATTTAAGGCTTTTTTCAAAAATGTAGTATGAACCGTGAAGGAATTACAACCATTTCTTCACACAGTCCCCCAACTTTAAGGGCTCATAAGTATTTGGACAAACTAACAAAATCATCAATTAAACAGTCAGTTTTAATACTTGGTTGCAAATCCTTTACAGTCAATGACTCCCTGAAGTGTTGGACACATAGGCATCATCAGATGCTGGGTTTCTTCCCTGGTGATGCTCTGCCAGCCCTTTACTGTAGCCGTCTGCACTTCCTGCTTGTGTTTTGGGTGTTTTGCCCTCAATTTTGGCTTCAGCAAGAGAAACGCATGCTCAGTTGGATTCAGGTCAGATGATATGACTTGACCATTGCAGAACATTCCACTTCTTTGCCTTAAAAATGTCTTTGGTTGCTTTTGCAATATGCTTCAGGTGAATGTCCAACTGCACTGTAAAGCATCGTCCAATGAGTTTTGAAGCATTTGGTTGAATCTGAGCAGATAATGGTGCCCCAAACACTTCAGCTTTCATCCTGCTGCTCTTGTCAGCAGTCACATCATCAATAAATACAAGAGAACCAGTTCCACTGGCAGCCATACATGGCCATGACATAACAGTACCTCCACCATGCTTCACTGATGAGGTGGTGTGCTTTGGATCATGAGCAGTTCCTTCCCTTCTTCCTTCTCTTGTCTTCCCATCATTCTGGTAGTTGATCTTTGTTTTATCTGTCCATAGTATGCTGTTCCACAACTGTACAGGCTTTTTAGATGGTTTTTGACAAACTCTAATCTGGCCTTCCATTTTTAAGGCTAACCAATGGTTTACATCTTGTGATAAACCCTCTGTATTTATTCTAGTGAAGTCTTGTGTTGCTTACAAGAGCAGCAGGATGAAAGCTGAAGTGTTTGGGGCACCATTATCTGCTCAGATTCAACCAAATGCTTCAAAACTCATTGGACGATGCTTCACAGTGCAGATGGACATTCACCTGAAGCATATTGCAAAAGCAACCAAAGACATTTTTAAGGCAAAGAAGTGGAATGTTCTGCAACAGCCAAGTCATATCATCTGACCTGAATCCAATTGAGCATGCGTTTCTCTTGCTGAAGCCAAAACTGAGGGCAAAACACCCAAAACACAAGCAGAAAGTGCAGACGGCTACAGTAAAGGGCTGGCAGAGCATCACCAGGGAAGAAACCCAGCATCTGATGATGCCTATGTGTCCAACACTTCAGGCAGTCATTGACTGTAAAGGATTTGCAACCAAGTATTAAAACTGACTGTTTAATTGATGATTATGTTAGTTTGTCCAAATACTTATGAGCCCTTAAAGTCGGGGGACTGTGTGAAGAAATGGTTGTCATTCCTACACGGTTCATACTACATTTTTGAAAAAAGCCTTAAATGAAAGCTGAGAGTCTGCACTTTAAGCAGGTATTCATTGTTTCATTTAAAACCCATTGTGGTGGTGTACAGAGCCAAAATGACGACAACTGTATCATTGTCCAAATAATTATGGACCTGACTGTATGTGGAAGGTACGGCGATTCAACATGGATAAATCCCGCAAAACACAGGACTTTCACTCAGGAGACCAAGATTCGAGACCCATTTTAGGCCAATATTTACACCCAAACATGATCTTTTTCTAAACCTAACCATATCGTTTTGGTGCCTAAACCTAAGGAGAGTAAAAAGTGAAACCTAACAAACTGGTAATGGATGAATGAGCTGATAACGGCCAAATGAACCTACCAGTAGGTGTAGAAGGCCTCTGCTGACCCATAGGCTTCAAACCACAGATAACAGGCATTTAATAGGGTGATAACATCCCGATAGGATGGTAGGATTGATCCTCTGGGGACCATGAATGTACAAAATTCCACTGCAATCCATCCAGTAGTTGTTGAGATATTTCAGGCGACTAGCAGACTGACATTTCCATCTCATGAGCAGTAGATGTATCTTGTATGCTGAGTCCCAAGACTATGAAACCGTAACACACGCAGCCTTGAAACAGTCCCTTAGATGAAGATACAACCACAGCATCACCCACAAACTCCAAAAGCCTATTGATTTTTCTGTTCTTTCTGCTACAGATGTTAATATGCTAATATGTGAACAGCCCAGAACCTAAGTCACTGATCTTTTGGACTCCTCTAACCTAAACTATAAATTCTTATTATACACTCTGGAATTTTATCATTCATTAGTAACTTTAATTGCATTTGTTAACCGTGAGCCAGTAATGACTTAAATCCTGTTTTCTTCTCACACCCACATACATGCAGCTCGCGGCCTCCTCTTTCTCTGCTTGTCAGCCTCAGATAATAAACAGAGGAGAGCATTCTTGAAAACGGCACTTTTTAATACGTTCCTTTAAAAAAAAAAAAAAATGGATTATCAAATTAATGGAAACTGCTCAATAACTGCTGCAGTGAGGAATGCTTCCCACCTAATTGAATTAGGGTTTTCAGTTCTGTGATTTCTCTGTTTGTTTTTGGCAGCTGCCATCTGTTTGCCTGGGACCAGCTCTATTAATAAGCTATTCAGATTGAGATGGGGCTTTATTCCAGCAACTGTTTCTCACCTCCTCTCTCTCCCTGTCTCCCTCTCCCCTCTTCTCGCTTCCTCGCTCACTCAAATGATTGTCATGGAAATCATCAGAGGTGCCAAACCACAAACAAAAGAAAGAGCTTTAACATACACCTGAGCCAAAAAGAACAGAACTGTAGTCTAATTACGATGGGAACAATTAAGACTGTGCATATTTATTGACAGGGGACTTCACACAGGAGCATATGCTCATGAATACCAAAAAATGAAGGCAAGATGGGGTGTTGGTGTTGGATTTGAATGTCTATATGATGGTGTTGCTATGAAAAAAAAATGCATTTTAACCCTTGAAAGCATGAGAGTCAATGAAAAACGTGCATTTCTTTATCAGCTATTGTCTTATGTGCTCATTTTGTGAGCTGTTTTGACATAACACCTTTCTGAAAGCAATCTGGCCCATTTCCACAGCCTCAAACAAAGACAAAAAAACAAACTTAAGTGTGCTCATCATCACCAGCTGCCAATATTAACCCCCATTCTCTCCCTATCCCTTTTTTTTTTACCCCTCCTGTTGACAGCTACAGTCTCCCTTTCAATGCTCCAAGAACAAGGAATTCCAATCTGGGCTTTGCTCAGTATTCTGATCACACACCTCTCTCCTCCAGTAATACAAGTCTACTTTAAAATTCATAACTACATTTGGAAAGAATAAAAGGGTGCACTGATGGAATATTTCCAAGGAGCTTACTTGAGCGAAAATACAATTCGCTTTGGCATATTTAATAACCCTAACCTGGTCTTTAAGACATACAGTAGTAATAACAATATTAAAAAAATACTGGTGACTGACAAAAAAAAAAGAAATCCAAGCTATGCCTTAGCATGAAATGAGCACCTATAATTCCTGCCTCTAGGAGGAGGATGAGAGAACGATAGAGAGAATGAAAGGAAAAAAAGGGGGGAAAATGAAGGAGACAAGAGACAGCGAGAAGCCTTGTCAAAGTTAGAAAGAGTCAGCTCAGCTCAACTCTCATTTTCTGCCTTTCTCTTCCTCTCTTCTGCCCGGGAGGCAGTTTGAATTGAATCAAACAACCTAGATTGATTAAGCTTGGATGAATGACTTTCCAATGACACAGGACTCAGCTTTAGCCTCACCCCCCCCCCCCCCCCCCCCCCCCCGCCCCCACCACCCCTCCACCCATCCCTCTGTACATATTTGACATGGTTATTGAGGAGTTGATGTGAAAGTGATTGCGCGGTTGTTTCCTTTTGGGTTCTTGTGCAAGGTTGAAATGTTCAACCCTAGACTAAATGTTGTCGCCATTGTTCGGTTCCTTGAAAGTCCTGTTTGATTCCTGTTGCTTTGATTCGAATGCCTCTCAGGAAGAGCAGCACAATGAACGAGTGTGAGAAAATAGATAACATGCTCCTCCAATTGGAATATGAATTGCTCAGCTCGAGCCTTAGTATTAATCTCTTGCCCTCTTTCCTCTCTCTAGTCCTTTTGTGTTAAGAGGGAGGAGAAAAAAAAGATAGAGGGTAGAGAGAGAGAGAGAGAGGGAAAACAAGAAATAGAGTATTGAATATTGTGGGATGTCCTGTTCTGAATTAGGTCAGGACCAATCAAAGCTTAAATGCCTTTTCTCTTTCTTTCCCCCACTGAGCACCAGAGCTGTCTTTGTGGCTCCTCTGTGTGGAGAGACAGAGACCCCTACTGTCTCTGAGGGTGAACTAAAACCAGTGCGACCTCCCTTTCCTCAATACTCTACTGCCATCTGTCTGCTGTCAAACACACTGCAGACTGTGACTGCTGCATGTACATTTAATATACACTCAGCAGCCACTTTATTAGGCACACCTTGCCAGTACCATGTTGGACCCCTTTTGCCTTCAGAGCTGCCTTAATTCTTGGTGGCATAGATTCAACAAGGTGCTGGAAACATTCCTCCGAGATTCTGGTCCATGTTGACATGATGACATCACACAGTTGCTGCAGATTTGTTGGCTGATGTGAATCTCCCGTTCCACCACATCCCAAAGGTTGAGATCTGGTGACTGTGGAGGCCACTGGAGTACAGTGAACTCATTGTCATGTTCAAGAAACCAGTTTGAGATGATTTGAGCTTTGTCACATGGTGCGTTATCCTGCTGGAAGTAACCATCAGAAGATGGGTACACTGTGGTCATAAAGGGATGGACACGGTCAGCAACACTACTCAGGTAGGCTGTGGTGTTTAAACCATGCTCAGTTGGTACTAAGGGGCCCAAAGTGTGCCAAGAAAATATCCCCCACACCATTACACCACCACCACCAGCCTGAACCGTTGATATAAGGCAGGATGGATCCGTGCTCTCATGTTGTTTACACCAAATTCTGACCCGACCATCTGAATGTGGCAGCAGAAATCGACACTCATCAGACAAGACAACGTTTTTCCAGTCTTCTATTGTCCAACTTTGGTGGCCTCAGTTTCCTGTTGTTAGCTGACAGGAGCGGCACCTGGTGTGGTCTTCTGCTGCTGTAGCCCATCTGCTTCAAGGTTGGACGTGTTGTTGGTTCAGAGATGGTCTTCTGCAGACCTTGGTTGTAACCAGTGGTTATTTGAGTTACTGTTGCCTTTCTATCATCTTGAACCAGTCTGACCATTCTCCTCAGAACCTTACGTGTTAGCTGCTGTCTTGGCAGATTACCAAAGACACATGTTATTGAAAGATTAAAAAGCCATGCATAGTTTATACATTAAATACAGGCCTTCATCTTTTTATGTTCTTTTAAATTTGAGAAATGTCGATTGCTTGTATAAAAACACTCTTACAGTATGAGACAAGAGCTGCTGTTAAACCCTATATGTAAAATGTATCTGACAGATAGTCTGGTAATTGTCTGAACTGCAAAGCATCAAGAGGGTTGGACTGCGTGGGCGGACGAATTGGTTCTTTTGTTTGTGTTTTCTTGTTTTTTCATTTGTTTTCCTCTGTGTTTTTATCTGCAATTATCCATTTGTCACCTGCACTAATACATGCTTGTGCTGTTCTGTGTCAAAAATAATAAAACTGGTCACAAAAGGTTTACTTAAAGTAGAAACACAGACTCTGTAAAAGTCCCCCATTTAAAATCTTACAAAAAAGTATCTAAGTATAGTCAGAAAAATGTGTATAATGTTAATAATGATTACATTTTACACGACTGGGTTATCAATAATACCCTCCTGAGATGTTGTTTGGTAAACATTTTAAGTGACACTTTGATAAGTCCCACCCCCCGGATGCAGACTGCCCAATCATAACATAGCATCAGGCTGGCTCAGACCAGGGTCCGACAACACAGCTGTGCTCCATTGACTCTAATGCAGTCGTTTGAGATTTCCTTCATTTTCAGGCTGGTTTTGTGGATTTGGAGCTAAATGTTGTGCCTGGGGCACGTTGTGTATTAATGATACTCATTACCTGAAGAGGTTGGAAAAAGATATACGTTTCTTCCGTGTTCCAAAACCAAAATCAGACCCTGAAAAGTGTAGGGTTAGCTAGCTAGCTACTGAAGTCGTGTAAAAATGGTGATGTTCAAGGAAAGTAGCCGTAGCCATGGATTCAACACTCGGGGGGACCAAATGTGAACTTGAAAACTCATTTCCCATTGTATTACATTATTCATTTATCATATGCATGTACAGCAAGAATGCTACTACTGCTACTACTAGGTAGCGTGGGGAACCTCCTAACATGGAGTAAATTGTAACGCGCACTTTTTAAGTGGTTGCAAAAGGTCCATCCTTTCATGTGTCCGGCCTGTTGACCACAATACCACCAAACAGCGACCCACAAAATTCCGCAGAGACTGGACGTGTTCAAGCAGAGTTCAGTAACAAAGAGTGTTTTCAGCCAACATAAGTAAAAAATTTTGTCATACTTGTTTTTGTATTACTGGGCTGTCTCTGTAAGTCACCGATCCAACCATAGATCTTCTTAACAACTGTCTTGTTGCGTAAAACATAGCACCATTTTGATGTATGTTACCAACACCTAGCAAGTGTTAGCTAGGCTTGATATAATTTCCACACAGTAGGGTCAGTTACACGAGATATACTTTGTATTTTTATTCCTCAGGTATCTTATTGACACACAGTTTTACAGTCTTATCAATATTCATACATTTGATACTCATATTTTGACATGTGGATCTAGGTTACCCATTCTATTCAGTCCGACCACTGAATATCGATGATAGACTAACAGATGGATGGATACCTGTATGGGTACCTATCCTTCCCATGATGCAGATGGAGACCTATTGTATGTAGATTGAATTGTATTGAATAATTGCGTTTAAGAGACTTTTTCAGCCAGTGTTAAAGCCAACACCATCCATTGGGTACGCTGTAACATTTCACTTCCACCACTTCTCGGTGCAAGTGAAGAAGAAAGGTAAGTTCTAGAAAAACACAACTGTTCATTTGTAGCAGAGATGTGCATGTTGCTAGAATAGAGCAAAAAAAAACCAAAATCTCAAACAGTTTTAATAACATTTAACCAAAACTAAAATGTGTTAGATTGTGTTGCTCTCCCCTACTCATGCAGCGCAACATAAATGATCACTTTCACACTCATATTACACTTTCCACTTGATAATATATTTGAAAGTCATCACATAAAGAGACAGTGTTTGACATTGATTGTACCTACCCACAGCAGTGGAGCAACAGCTTCTGCTGAGGTATGGCAACACCACTTGGACAAACCACATGCAGAACTGCAGTACCACCCACCCAAAAGATATTATAATCACTACCTTGCTTGTGAGCGTACTTAATCACATTCCAGCACTGATCTCAGGTGCACAGACACAAGTCTGGCAAAAACATTGCAGCTATTCAAGTTTTATGAGATCTGCATTCACAACCACACTTGATCTTCTGATTATGCGCAGCTTTGTAAAGAAAGCCTGCTGATCTGTGCAGAGAGCGATGACTCAGTCAGACCCCAGGACAAGACGCACAGCCTTCATAATGACGATGATGACAGCGCTGATGATAATAGTGATTACTGTATACTGAAGAGTGTGATGATGGCTTTACAAAGGGAAATGACGGAGACAGTAAACACAATGAGCACGCAGCTATACTGGTGATTTTGATCAACACCTTTGCTAATGGTTCATTTTACAGAAGTGATGCTCCACTTGACGAAGCTCTAATAAAGTAATAAAGTGTAAAAATGATGCCAAATGGACACGCTGGGCCCGTGCCATCTCAGAATGACTTCCTGAGCAGTTATTTAAGAGGACACTTTAATTTTGTCATTTTAAAAGCAGCATATCCACTTTGATTGCTTTCCATTTAAATAACAACTTTTCATCATTGTCTAATTTATTAGTTTAACAAAGAATCTGACAAAGTACGAATGATTAAAAATGAAAAGAGAACTAGTAAAAATGTCAGATTGTGATTAGTTAAACTTTTAAAAAATACTGATTGTGGAGCCTCATATAGGATATTTTTACAGGAGCTATAAAGCATTTAGGACGTAAAACCTGTCATTAGGCTGGAATATGGAAAGTCGACAGGATGGAGCGAGGCAGAGGGAGCAAAGCTACAGTTATGGAAACATTTTATTGACTACATGCCAGAGCTGGGGTGCAATAATAATCAGGTTTATTTGATTGTAGGGCAGCAAACTGTGCTAAAAAGCACAGCATGATGAATTTACTTCATGTAGTATTTCAATGATGTTTGATGTATTTGCTCCTGATGTTGGTTTACTACAGTTGGATCAGTTCAGTGTTTCCTCACTTTTAAGCCCTTTTATATTTACAGCCTTTTTGAGGCCAACAACTTGCCACAGTAGCTTTCCTACATTTGTGAATGCTCTCGTTTATCCTCCAAAGAACAACAGTTTTATTTTATCACAGTGTTAAAGACAAATAAATCTTAAAGGAGATTTTTAACCAGCTTTGTACCAGAACTTCCCTCATCTCAACAGCACTCAGGTCTCCCTGCTCATCTCTCCAGCTCTTAAGCTTTTGCTTGAACTACAGATTGTACTTCTGCATTTTTGTATGCCATCAACCACAGACACAAAGAGTGAAGAAGCGGATTGAGAGAGAGAGAGAAACGCACCTCTCTCTTGCAGATCAAACTGTAAAAGTGCTGATCCAATATAACCCACGATTCTGTTTGTGTATCACCTTTATTTCCCCTAAAATGTCTTCAGAAACATATTTTAGTGCACTGTTTGGCTGTAATATGAGAATTTGTAAACAGGAAGTGGGCGCCATATTGTTTACTGCACTGTGAAAACGGAGGTTGAAAATATTGATATTGCTGATCAGTGGCTGCACAGCGGAATTTACAACTCCCAAGTCCGTCACGTGATGCCCCTCAGCTCAAAAACTTTTTGCCCATAGACTTACACTGGCAAGAGATGTCTGTCAATCAATGGATACATTTTTTTAACATTACAGCCTCCACAAATTAACTTCTTTCATTATCAAAATTTGATCCATTTGGTCCGATAATGTTTTGAAAGTCTAGAAGAGCACAAGATTGAATCTTTTTATCTCCTATCAAGTTAGCAGAGCACTAAACCAGAAGTAGCTGGCTCATCCGGTGGAGGTCTCTAGTGTACCTGCTCTATGGGCCAAACGATGCAGGAGGAGCACTGATCATCCGTGTAATTTCATACCACAGAATCAGAGCCTTTTTGGCTTCACGCGCCACTGAGCAGCTTTCATAGGAATGAACGGGGGCCCGCCTTCAATGCTGTATCCAGGTCTCTTAATACATCCATGGCACGTACATAAAAAAACGTTTTTAGCTTCCACGTTTACTTCTGTTAACCTCGCCACAAGTTCCTGCTCAGCTCGTAGACTTTACATTGTGATGACATGACAGGTTTTTAAATCACTTTTCTTGGCTCCAGGAAGGTTTTACAAATATAAAGCCACCATGGATAAAAAAAAGTATGATAGAAAGAGTCAAAACTGACCTTGTTTGTAGTTCAAGGTGTCCTACAGATGTCTCTTATTATGATGGCTGAAGAGGAAAATGTTGCCGACCTGTGCATGCAGCCTGTTGCAGTCGTTTTTGATAGTTTATTTTTCTTACTTTATTCTAACTTAGCTTTCTTTGTACTTGTTTTTTCACACTGTTATTCTTACTGTTTATAATTCTCTATTCTTTACATTGGAGCAACTGTAACAAATCATAATTTCCCCTCACGGATCAATAAAGTATTTCTGATTTCTTTTTTTTTTTCTTCTTCTTTTTTTTTTGCTGCAACACTGCGGATGGCCACTGGGTAAAATTGGCTGTTCCTGAAGGCCTGGTCCACACGGCTGGTTTCACAATACATCACCCATTAGCAGGACTGTTAATTTGTCTGGTACAGAACAGTGCATTCTGGTAGTTTTCTCCCTCTTGAGCAAAAAATGCCACAGCCCTTTCTCTGTGTGTCATGTTGCAAGAATCTCAACAGTATTTATGTTTCTTTCTGCTGCACAGACAGCACAGTTTTTTGAAAAGACCATCTTTCTGAAGGGAGACTTTCATCACAGCTGCCAAAGACGCCTTATTGTTGGCTGATAACGCAGCTGACAGTGGACGCTTTGCCTCATCATGCTACAACATTTTGATTTGATAAGATGGTATGAATAAAATTTGGGCTAAAACAACACAAAAACACCCTTATAGTGGATACCTGGATCAGCGTGGACTTGTCTCGCCTCCAGTCTCTTCACCTTTAATGTCTACATTCACACAATATTCCTGGTTGTTATCATGGAAATTCAAACATAGACCTTAATGCCCGATCGGCAGAAGTGTTACAGTGCCTATTCAATCTTATTTAGAGTCAATATTCCTTCTTTTTGAATGTAATAGTGTTTGCTCTCCAGGCTTCGACACAAAAGGAGGGATTGCAGAGTGTATTCTATCCAGAGCAACATTTTCTCTTCGCCCCCATCCCTTACTAACATCATATTTTCTGACAATTTTCTCCCCCTTCCTCTCCCTCCTAAGTGCCCTTCCATTTTTGTTAATCAAAATATATTCACACACTCTCCTCCTCCTCTCCAGCGGATCTGAGAGGCTGATTGGCAATTTCAGCAGCGAAACCATAGTTCAGGCGAAGAGAGGGACGCAGCCAATCTGAGAGCTCCCTGCCGTTACCATGGTAACATCTCAACAAGAGGAGTGGGGGGCCGAGAAGGTGGGGGGAGGGAGGGCGAGAGGGAAGATATGATCAAATGTGAACACTCCATTCTGATTTGATAGGCTGATACACAACTCACAGTTTGTTATTACGAGACGCTCCCGCTTCCATTTGTTGTTCGGGCACACACATGCAAATGCACACGTGTGTTTGAAAAGCATATGTGCACACACACACACTTTACACAGCAGCAAACAGCATCTGCGCCTCAGTGATAACGCTGCCTCGTGGCAGTAAAAGCATATAAGAGGGGACTGTTTGCTTGCTCCTTTTACAATGGCTAGCAGCAGGCCTAACTGTCTCCATCACACACCCCGCTGACTTAAGCATCTCATCATCATCATCTTTGCACTTCCCATTCTACAGATCTGTCTGGACTTAATAAAACTGTCAGACCACCAGCCGGGACTGTTAAATAAAGACTGTGCGAAGGCTGGATGTGCTGTCTGAAGCGGCGCAGTGGAACGAACGTTAAAGACCATGAGATATGACATTAAAACTTGCAGCTGGATGTGAAAAGTGCATTAGGACTAACTTAGAAAAGGACTTTACAAGACTGTTTGAGAGAGCTATTACAGCAGATGGATAGATGGACAGGTGGAGAGATAGATAATTTTATTCAATCCTCTTCTCATAAACAGTCAGGGTCACAATTTTATTCCTTCTAATGCATGCCTTTGTTTCCATCTTGAGAATCATCAAGCGATAAAGAAGTTAACAAATATGATCTGAGTGTGTGCGCTCAAGTCTGTTTAAATTTAATTAAAGCATGCATAATTAAGGGCATGGCTGCTTTGACTCACAGGTGGGTGCTGTCTGTTGACAAGTTGCTACCACGGTGAAACTTTTGGTTTGGTAATGTAACCATAGTATAACCCCAGATTCACAGAATAAAGCTGTAGCTGTCTATTTCAGTGCGTTTTCAGTTCATGGAATTTTAACTAACATCTTGGTTATCTAAAAAAGTCTTGTTCAACGTTAAGTCGTACTAAAAAACCTTCTGGGGAGTCAGATGTTCAGTTTTAGCAAGTAAGTACATTTTAGCCCCGTGTCCACCAAACACTTTCGGTATGGTACCTTTGGAACCAAAAGTAACCCTTCAGTCATGGTACTTAGAAACTTGCGTTTCCACAGCAAACAGTACCCTTAAATGTGGGTGGGGTTGTTGTTACTCACTGCTCCGTCCAGCACTCACTGTATTTCCTCCTTTATCAGTCTGCACCTCGCTTATCGTCCACAGAACGAGGCTGCATGCCCACATTTTCAAAGCAAAATAGAACAGGCTGCAGCGAGAGTCTCTTTTTATGGGATATTTAAAAATAGTGGGTTTGTGCATTTGGTCCTTTGAAGGCAAGCTCAGGGGGTTAGTGTCGCTGTAGCCCACAGGAACGACACTCTGCAGTGCTTTTTTATTCTCCGAGTGAGGATTAGAATATATGCAGTTTACATAATCCGGTAGATCCACTTTACTAAAAATGTATGTTATCCAAGAGAGACGATACAAACTCAAGTGATGGTCAAACATGTTACAGTAAAATTTAAGGTGTGTTGATTGATTCAAGTCGTCAACTCATGCATTGAGTAACATTTACAAGTAAATGTTCCACCTTAAAAGTTGCCAGCAGTCGGCCCAGTGAATTATTTTTCCTCAGTCTCCAGTTGCTGCAGCAAAACATCCTTTCAATTTATAGTTAGTCTACTAATAAAACTCTCCACAGTATGAACAGTGGTTACATGAGCCTCAAAACAAGCCACATCTTGGCCCTGAGCAGAGTGACCATCCTCTACTGACCAATCAACAGACTGCAGTGTTCACAGCTCCACCTTTTAGTACCAGATCTGTGTGCTAGGTACCCCAACAGAGGGGGGAACAAAAATGTGGATGGTATGGAACATTTCCATTGGTACCATCCACAACTTTTCAGTCGAAACGGAAAAAAAAGCGCACTGAACTGAACCATACTGCTCGGTGGAAATGGGGCTTTTGTTTCAGTGGTTTTAAGCCTGTTAATTAGCATTAGCATTGTCACAGTTAATCATAGACTGTAAATGCACCTTGCTAACAAAGCTAGCAGCTAGCGTCAAGGTTAGCTCCACCTTCTCACCCACATAAAGTCACATTTATAGCCTATCAATAAAGCACATGCAAAGCAATCCATAAAAGTTAACAAAGTTTATTACATGTTTATATACAAACAACCCTGCAAGGCACACCTTTGTTTAAATAAGAATATACAATACATTTTTATTCTTGAAAGCAAACAGGTTTTAGTTTTGAAATATATATTAATACAAGTCTGTTTAGTGTTGGACACAGAGAGAAGGCCCCAATAAGATTTGGATGTTCAGTCGACACAAATAATAAAGAAAGAAAACAAACACTTGATGATGTAAACAACTCAATGTCTTTTTATATGGTAAATTAACATATTTAAATGTTGGACAAATTGTGTAGAAAATGGACCATTAGTGGTTTCTGATGAGGACCGTTTGTCCCCTCTCATGATTAAATTATTAAGTACAGACGAAAACACTGCACTACAAAATGGTTTAATTAAGAGCTAAACTCTACTTGAAAGCTCAATAATACAGGAGAAGTAGCTTAGCTGGACTGGCGCTCTTTCAGCTGACTCTGTCATCTATCAATACATGATTACGGAACAACCTTTGTCTGCAAGACTCTAAAAACACAAGAGCTCTTGTTTGTACTTCACATGAGCTGATATGAAATTGCACAGTCACACTGTCTGACGAAGGCTATCCAGATTTAAAGAGGGTGTCTTTTTATGTTAGGAAAATTATAAGTTTTTATCTAATTTATTGGTTAAACTAAAACACAATTACAAAAAAAGCCTTTTATAATATACTCTGTTAGTCGTTTCTCTTTGTTAGACTGTGGGTGAGCACACTTAAAACAGGGAAGAAGACAGACAGAGGGGAGAAAAGAAATTCAGCTGCTATATTTGATTTGGCATTTAGAAGTCATCTTCAACAGAAATTATGTCGCTTCTTTTATGAAAATTCAGGGTAAAGGCAACTTAAGAATCCACATAAAGAGCATATAGTTGTATTCTGTACATTGTTCATTCCAGACTATTGATCGTGTAGTTATCAGTCATGTCATTCTGTCACTCCACTGAAGCTGCCTTTATAAAGGAAAAACAAAGTTTGTCCAACATCAATCAGGACTTTTATGAAATAACTTGTTATGACTGCTCACAGCGCATAAAGCAAAGATTGAAAGATGAAAGGATGCTCATGACAAAGGCCTGCCGTGACTCATGAAACAAAACAGAACTGAACAATGGGGCAAAAACAACATAAAATGTTTGGGACTTCAAGCTTCGAAACAGTAAGATGCAGGCTGTCATTTTCATTCACACAGTTTGCCATCAGAAAGTGTGATGACCCACCGTAACAGACTTGACAGATGTCAGATCCCTTAAGTGGCTGCTGACTTACGCCATCTGTAAAACCTCTTTACTTTACAACTACAGGTTCAACAAAGGTCCATCAGTGTTGCAGTTTTCTCTTCGTTCCCCTACAGAGACCAGCAGGTGTCTGACCAGAGACGATCAGAGGCCTAGGAGGGCTGAGAAGGAGGGGTTAGTCAGCATCTTTTCCTGGGGCCACATCCTCTGGTGTCTCAGAGTCTTCTGGCTGTGTGTTTTATTGAATACTCCTATTGTCGATGTTCTGGATGGTTGGCCGTTATCATGCCAGGAGGCCGAGTCGCTTGACCTTTGCAGACAGGAAGGAGTGGATGATGAAGACTATGGTCTTGGGGCAGGCATGAAGGTCCAGTTGCTGTGAGAAGAGGTAGAGTTTGAAGAGAAGGAAATGCATAAGAGACAGGAAGTCCATTAATTACACCTTTGAACAGTGACAGATTACATTTTTAGAAACTAGAATTACCACCTTGTGGTTGTGTGGCTCTGACACACAGACTAGGTACACTTACAGTTTACATCCATGTCTGTGAGAACATGGATGCTTTGCACACATCTTCACCACAGCAGAACAGAGGATCTGTACCATTACTTCAGTTCTAAGGTAGTCACCCAAGACAAGTATCTGACCAAATGTCTCCCCTTCTGTTCCTGAGTTATGGAGTTATGATATTAAAGAAATGCCAGAAATGTTTTGTAGAACATCATGATGGCACAGTGAAGCTGACCTTTGACCTTTTGGATATAAAATGTCATCACTTCATTTTATCCTATTAGACATTTGAGTGAAATTTTGTCATAATTAGCATGTGAATACTGAGTTATGGTCAAAAACATGTTTTGTGAGGTCACAATGACCTTGACCTTCAAACACCAAATTCTGATCAGTTCATTCGTAAGTCCAAATGACAGTTTCTACCAAATTTAAGGACATTCCCCTAAGGCCTTCTTGAGATACTACGTTCATGAAATTCGACAGATGCAAGGTCACAGTGACAGTGAGTGAAAGGTTGTGTCAAATTTGCAAAAAAATAATTCTTAAGGCGTTGTTGACATGTTGGGCTCTAGTTTCCCGGCGCAGCGCAGGGTGGCGCAGGGTGGTGAACCCCGCGCAGAGCTAGTTTCGAGCAGCGCAACCCGAGGCGCGCTCAGTTTGGTAGTTTGGCAGACCGAGGTGCGCTGAGATGGGTGTGGCGGCGCAGCAGGGGGAGGTGTCCACACATGCAGCTTGGCGCAGTGACAGTTTTGTGCCAAAAGGCTTCGCCGAAGGTGCGCTAAAAGCTCGCCAGCTGAAACCAGGTCTACTGTCAGCGCAGGCGAAGCGCGGCCAGTGTAAGCCGAAGTTTGGCTGACCAGCGGACAGTGCACACACATCACCAAAACCTCACAGGCAGGTTTCCAGAATATCAGGCACATTAACAATGCAATAAATACCCAAAAAACCACTATTCAATGCAACTATCTGCAATCAGCACATAAATGTATCTCTATATCGACTGTCCCGTCACATCTGATGTCAGATCAAAGGGGACTGGCACCGTTTGGCACGCGTAATGGAAACCCAACCTGATTTGATTAAACAGCTGCAAACTAATGAGTTCACATCCCTCTCAGCCAACCACAAACAGCCACAGCATCAGATAGGGAGTATATATTCAGCATCTGTCATCTTAGAAAAGTCAAAAGAAAAGAAACAGAGTGAGACTGCGAGAGAGAAAGAGAGAGCGCACGCGTGCATGAGAGAAACGCAACATTGATTTACAATTGTTGTGACCTCCTCCCAGGCTACATTTGCATCATCAGCCCGTGGAGGTCTGCTCGCAGTTCCGTATATTCAGACACTGCGAGCTTGGACCTCCTGAACCAAAACATCAGGTTCCTCCTGGGAGAAGTTTGGCTGTCTGACGCTGCCGCTCTCTTCTGCCATGGCGAATTGAGTAAACTCTCATTACACCTTCGCACGGCGCATTTAAGGGCGAGGAGAGGGGCTCATTTGATTGGTGTGATGTGTGTAAAACCCACTCCACGCCTTTCCGACTTGCACAGGTAGGAGGGACGGAGGTGGGACAGACGAGTAGCTGCGCCAGCGCGCAAGGTGTGCCAAACTTGCAAAATCCGTCTGGCCACACCCAGTTGGCGAAGCGCAAGTGTGCTGCGCCCCTGCCTTGCCCGGTCTGCGAAACTAGAGCCCATTGTGTTTGAGAATGAGACACATTCAAGGTCACAGTAACCTTGACCTTTCATAACCAAATTCTAATCAGCAGATCCTTGAGTCCAAGTACTGTAGATTTTTTGTGCCAAATTTTGAGAAATTCCCTCAAGGTGCTCTTGGGATTCTGCATTTACAACATCGCCCAAAATCTAATTCCTTGAGTCCAAGTGAACGCTTGTGCAAAATCTGTAAAAAATTAAGCCCCCTTAAGGTTTTCTTGAAATATCGCATCACAAGAATGAGAAACACTCAATGTCACAGTGACCTTTGACCACCAAATTCTAATCAGTTTACCCTTGAGTCCAAGTAGATGTTTTGTGCCAAATCTGAATAAATTCCCTCAAGGCTTTCGAGATATCCTGTGCACATAATGCCTCCGGCCACAGCTATCACCACCGTGGAGGTATAAGGTTGGGCAACTGGACACATACATGGCTATCTGCGATTGGCTGCACACATTGTCAATTGTGTGTGTGTGGGGTTTGTCACTTTACTTTGCCAACTTAATGGTCTGCCTCTGAAGAAGGAGTGAGAACTACAGTGCTAAAACTAAGTGTTGAGATCTGTCTACCTCTGCAACACTACTCAGCAACACCCTCTTGTGTAGCAAGCTAACCCGTTAGCAGCAACAGAGACAGTGGGGTCAACAGCCTGTAGCAGCATATTTTCACTTCTGACTCTGTGAATTAAGGGTTTATTTCAACCAAACAGGAGTTGGTGACAGTTTAAACAGTGGAAAGACTAACCGAAACAGTTTTGGTTAGTTTTAATTTGTTACTATTGAATTTGAATGTAGTGTTTTTATGAGTTAAAAGGCAATTAATGTAGTCTTAATTCAGTGAAAGAACAGGACTTGTAGTTTGAATATTTCTTTTCTTGATATTTTGTGATTTTATTTTGTTTATTGATTAAGCTATAAAAAGGTAAAAGAACTTGTGGAACACAGCGAACTCGCAGCTCGAACACACACCTGTGCAAACATATCGGCAGCTGGCCAGTTGTTTGACTTACGGTGGCCAGCTGAAAAAATGTTAACATATTGCCCAACCTTAGCGCTAAATGTTAAAAAACACAAAACAAAAGGGTTTGTATTAAGTGAACACATATTTAAATATAGTTAAAATATTGAAGTAATTGTGATTTTTCTATAAAAGTTCACTTTTGACTTTGGAAAGAGTAGTTAGTCCTACATTTTCTGGAGCTTTCAACTATATATCATGGTCTTCTTCAGCAGATGGAGTTTACATTTGTCACACAAATGGCTCATTTGTTGAGTCAGGTGGAGATAGCTCAAAGCTGACCATGTTCATGACATCTCAGCAGTCTGAAGCTGAATTGAAAGCTCCATGAAAGGCTATCAAGTGGGATTATGAGATTATTTTCTCAGTAGTTGTTTATATAATCATTTAAAACATTCAAAGTAGCTGTGGCATTGTGATAGCACTCTGAAGACATTTGCCTATAATGCTGTTATCCATAAGATTTCCTTCAGAAACACTCTCATGTACTGCCATGTTTGATAAGTTAACTTTGACATATTCACTATAACAGCTATAATTCAAAAATGCTATATACTGACAAAGCCCGAAGGTAAACAGACACTTACAATCTCGGCCTCGGGGCCTCCAAAGTCGAGGAACATCATGCGAACTCCATCATCTGAGGACATTCTTAGGCGCTCAAAGGGCTGCTGAAGCAGAATACTTTTCCTGACACCCATCTCTTCTGTGAATAGTGTGAAGCCCTCATCAATGTGGACTCCCAGGGTACACTCCTTCCCATTCCAACTACAGGCTGCCGGGGTAGAAAAGAAAAAACAGGGCTTACACAGAGGCAGAAAAAAAAGTAGTAATGATTTTACAGCACACAGCTGAAGTTGTTCTCAAATAAATCTGGATCTATCACACATTTCTTGTGTTCTCATTTTGTTGTGAGATCAGTGTCACGGTGTTGGTGCGGAGCCCAGATTTCTTGGCTGTGTTCTATGAGCACTGAGAGGATAACAATATGATTCAAATAACGATTATTGTTAAGCAAAGAGAATAGCTCTTAGTTCAATGCAACACTATCCTAATTCTGGTACTAAAATTGGCCCATTCTTGGTTTTAGGGTGACAGTTTTTACACCACCTCATGCCACCAGCAGAGGGCAATGTAACAGCATCACTACACTGCACTGACTTGGAGCCTGTCATATAAAGCAGGATTACTGTGTTTCCAAAAGAAACTTTAATGACTAAAATGCAGGATCTGGATGGTGGAAGTAAAGAGAGCTGCATTGTAACACAGAGCAGACATGGCTTTATGCCATATATACAGCTGCACCTGAAACAAAAATGTTTTGTCTCCTCTCCAGTTCTTCATAAAAATCTATTACCAACAGCTTTCCTTTCTGAAAACCTAATTCCAGTCTTTTTATAAACACGCAGCCAAGAGAAATCTCCAGAGACGGAGGACATTTTGCTAAAGAACGCAGTCCCTAAATCACAGTGCAAGAAACAATAAGTGGTAACTCCTAATCCTGCTTTGTGAGACAGTCCCTGATTATGTACTTTGTGTCTTTGTTGAATAGACGTCTCATCTTGTGCCCAAGCAGTACTTGTTTGGATTAAATAGATTTGAGTTATATTCATAGATATGACTGAGGAGTTTGATCAATATAATCAGCACTTTTAATTAGAGAATACAAGATCCGATGCAACAGGCCAAAATCACTGGATTAGATAAGAAAAAAATAAAAGTATATTCCGATATGATCCATTAGCCTGACCTATCACGTACATGCTCAGATAAACTTTGTGTAACTTGCTGTAAAGAGACATGTCACATGATGATTAACACAGATGAGCAGCATGTGTTACATTAACAGTAGAGTTAGTTTATAGCTTGCGCTGTCTACCCTTAGATAATTCTTATTCAGTGCAGCTAACTTGATATCAAGTGTTAATAATGGCCTTGAGTTTCAGTTGTGAGTGCCTTCAGATGCCAGGACTACCATAATGTGTTACACTGTTCATTTCATATTATATGTTGAGGTTATTCAAGTTATGGTCAACCTTTTTGTTTTTCTATGCCAATGAGGTATCGGCCACATTGAGTTATATCCAGTATTTTACACTAGAATTATTCATTCATTTATTCAAACCTTCATTTAAGACTCTGGAAATCAGCTGATGGAGACCTTCATTTTCAGTGATACTGAGCATGAATAAAGGCATAAAAAACAACCATCAGGCAAACAGATAAACAATGTAAGCCACTTATTAATTCATTCTCTGTAACTGCTTATCCTGTTGGGGGTCGTAGGGGGGCTGGAGCCTATCCCAGCTGACACTGGGGGAGAGGCAGGGTACATCCTGGACAGGTCACCAGACTATCACAGGGCTGACACATAGAGACAGACAACCATTCACACTCACATTCACACCTACGGACAATTTAGAGTCACCAGTTAACCTGCATGTCTTTGGACTCTGGGAGGAAGCTGGAGCACCTGGAGGAAACCCACGCTGACATGGGGAGAACATGAAAACTCCGCACAGAAGGGCTGCCCCACCCTGGGTTCAAAACCAGGAATCCTCTTGCTGTGAGGCACAATGCTAACCGCTGCACCACCATGGCAACTTAAACCAGTTATAATATATACTAGCTTATGATTAAAATACAGGTTACTAAACATACTTTTGTGTAGATGATAGGTAGTTGGATAGCTAAAAGCATTTACAAGCAACTAAACAAGATCAGAAATAAGGTATTTCAACAGCCTTAATGGCGGAAGAATATCCAAGTTTATGGTCTTTTGCAGATTATTCCATGTATAAGGTTCATTTTAGGAGAATTACGTATTTCCTAATTCATATCTGATTAAGGGAATGTGGAGCAACAACCCATTCTGTGAGGGAGTACCTAGATTATATAAGTTCAGAGTTAAAAAGGATGAAATACCAGGGTGGAAGCATCTTTATCAGAGCTTTATAGATAAATAAAAACCAAAGCTGGTCCCACCTCAGAGCCAAATGTGGCCAGCCGACCTTTTGGTAAAGAGGGCAGTGATGGTTGTTGTAAGGATCACTTTTTACATACCTCAGGGCTGAGTGGTAGACAGCATAAATCATTTCAATTTAGAGGCAACAGCTTTTCCATACATAAACCAATAATCCAAAAAAGATGAATACTGATTCTACAATTCTTTTTCTATGTAGAAAAGGGAAATAATTCTTATTTCAGTGCGGAAAGCCAAGTACTGATCTCAACTTACTAATCAGTAATAATAATAGTAATAATAATAATAATAATAATAATAATAAAGAAATAATTATTCGTTTTTATTCTAAATACTCAGATTCAGATTTCATTCTGAATGTCTGAATGGTGGTAACCAATCAAAATGCCGGTAAAAGTTCTGTATGAGAAAAAGTTTGAATAAACAGATGTAGCTGTATTGCATAAGTGAGTCATGTTGTGGGTTATGTATCTCTTCCTTAGGGGGAGCACAATATGTGTTTTACAGCTTGAATATGATGTTGTTTAGATGGCCATTGGCCAAGCTAGGCAAAGTGCATCCAAACAAATATATTATTAACAGCTTAGTTCTTTAAGAGCGGGAAAAATATACGGTATTGGAAGATAATCAAAGACATGAAAAAGTGGTATTGAGCTGTCCATATTTCTGACTCTCAATATAGGCTTTTTTTTTTTTTACTGCATACCACACATCTTTATTATCCATCATGGATGTGAGCACTTTTTGTTGATGCAAAAAAGTTCAGCATGCATTCAATTTGGCATGAATTACCAAAAGAAACTTGCAGTACCATGACAACATTCATTCTTGCAAAGGGTGGGAGTCAAATCTTGAACCTTGGTTGCGTCATTCAGAACAAAGTTTTATTTTTTTTCTACTCCTAGGTGGAGAAAGATTGAAGACCGAACTGGGAGTCAAACAAATCTCTGAATCCATACCCGTGGTGACCTCCTTGATGAGCTCAGCAGCATTATGGCAACCCTCCACCAGCAGATGAGTCCAGGTGGACAGCTCCTTGGCAGAATCCACCCTGAACACATGGGTCTCCACGCCTTGCTTAGTGCCCGAGCGCAGGCCAAATGAGAGATCAGAATCCAGGAGAGGAGAACTTTTTCCTGGGCCAGAGTGGACCAGTCTGTAGATGGAGAGAAGAAAGTATGAGAAGAACAAGGATGAAAAGGAGGGTAATTAAGATTCATAGAAAACGATGAGCCAGAAGAGCAAAGGGTGTGCGTGTTGGTGTGTTACAGATGTGAACAGTGAGATGTGGAGTGCACAGGAGAGAAGGAAAGGAGGGAAAAACACATGAGTCATAGGTTCTGGTTCCACTTATGTTTTCCAAATGAACGTGACGTTATGGAGGCAAAATGTCCAAATGTCCAGTTATGGAAAGAGTGAGCATGAGCTCTTGGGCTGGGCCAAAATAAGCCGAGGCAAGTCTGTTAACTCAAAACTGGGCTGCTTAGTGTGGACAGAAGTTTATTAAATGTACTGTAAGTGCTAGGTGTGTTCATAAATACTGAGTGCTGTATGTGGTGTATGTGTATATATGCAGGCGTGTGTGTGTGAACCTGGTAGCAATGAGCGGGTGACTCTTGGTGGGGTTGCTGAGGCTCTCTTTGCTCTCAGGCAGGGAGGGATACAGGAGCAGGTCTTTGTCAGTCAACATAGCCAGTACTGGTTTCTCTGGACCCTGGGTCACCTGCGCATTTGTGGCAGAGTTGAAGAAATCATTTAATCTCACTCATATGGACCCTATGATTACTAAACATGGCACATTTCTGACAGTAATGTGTCGTGCAGTTATGAATCTGGGATAAGTGGTGATGTGTTGGGGAAGATTCACAGTCATCCAGGTCATGGTAATCTTAAGTGCTTTATCGTATCCAAGAGGCTTTTTCAATTCTCAACTGAAGAGCCTCTTGGATGAGGTGAGACGTCTTTGAAAAACAGTTGCCTACGATATAGCACTCAAGATTAATTGTTACATGACTGTAAATGAACATGTATATATGCATGTGCTTCCTGTATTTCTGTGTTGCTCCATGCACTTTAAAGGGATAGTTCCGATCTTTTGAAGTGGGCTTATATGAGGAGTATTGACACGGAAGCTAAGTAATGTACTGCTCTGGACAGGGGCAGTAACAAAGCGTATTTTAGCTACTTAAAAAAACAAAATCAGATTAATTGTACACTACATTTGGAATAATTTCATCGCTCTACTGTAACGTCAGACAGGAACTTTCGATGGAGAACTGAAGCCGTTATCACGCTCTTCAAAGCCACCAGACTCCATTAAGAACAACAGTAGTTAGCCATCGCTGAACACTGGAGCTGCTGGTCTACTGCTGCCTCCATCCGTTTCATTTGTTTGTGTTATTGTGTGACTTTGGCATTTAAAAGTCATCGTTTGGATTTACCAAGTCAAATAATACAAACAAACTAATGCGGGATTTATACTTCTGTGTTGAATCTAAGCTGTACCTACTCTACGTCGACGCAGACCCTACGCTGTAACCTGACATACATCTCCCCAGACACGTAACGACACGCCACAGCGGCACAGACTTCCTGTCTGTTTTTGTATGCTGAAACCAGTGGAAACAAAAGTTTATTTACTTTAATTTCACAGATAAGAAACAATAAATTATGAAGATAACAAAGCCTCCACAAAATAGCATTTTAAGTCTTGTCTGCAGTTTATACTGGCTTCATCTCCACTTGTTGCTAGACTAATTTATACAATGTAAAATGCCATAGGCTTGTGCTTATAACGTTAGCATGTTATGTTTGTTTGGAGAAAGTGTTTAGTATGAGACAGTTGTTTTGTCAGTGAACCTTGTGAGTTGTAACGGAGCCAAATTTTGTGACATTACCTTTGTTAAATGTTGCTGTTGTCCCTGGCTTCATATGAGTAGAGGAAAAGTCTGCTAGCTGCTAGGCTAATTTATACAATGTAAAATGTCATAGGCTTGTGGTAAAAACATTAGCATGTTGTATTAGTGGGGAAAATGTGTCCAGATAAAGACAAGTGCTTTGTCTGTGAATGCTGTGAGTTAAAGTTAAGCCGATTTGTGTTTGAAATTGTCTCTTTTAAGCCGTGGTTAATGTGTGTTTTGAATCAACTAAACTTTGCAGCACTTCACAGAAACACTGTCGCCGACTGGTGTTTTGGAGGTGTAACAGACACCACTGCACAAGTATAAATGCTCACATTGGCATAATCCACGTGCGTAAGCTACGGCATAGTCAACTGATTGAGGCAGTGGTAGACCAGCAGCTCCTGTGCTCAGCAAGCTGGTGGCTTGACGAGAGCACGGATGAGGAACTGAAGCTGCGGCAAGGTAAAGCAGTCGAAATATACTCAATATAGCATACACTTAAAATGATAAAGATTTTTTTTTTGGTGGGACTTTTTTTAGTTGACTAACATATGTTTTGCTGCTGGCCCCATCTTCCGAGGCGGTACTCCTGCCTGCTTCTTCAAACCCACATCAAATAATCAAAACAATCCCTTTAAGATAGGATTCATTGTATTGTGTTGGAAAGTTGTCTTCACCTCAGACAGATATAAAAACAGGCACAAAAACAGGGTGCCATGACATACTGAAAAAAATTAACATAAAAAATGCAAAACACTGCAGAGCAGATCTTGCAGTATGGACTATGTACGCTTGTATTCTTGCATACCTGCTCTGTAATCCAGCCCAGATGTTTGACCTCCATGCCAAGCTGCATGCTCTTCATCTCCTCCTTCACTCGGGGTAAAAGGTTGGCAGCACCAGCCTGGATGGCATTGTACCAGGACTGAGCCATGGCTGGGTCTTTTGCCCGCAGGAACACAGAGTTCTTTCTGTTGGATGAAATCACCTCGAAATACCTGGCAGATGAGATGAGAGGACGAGAGGGGGGAAGCAAGCAGGGAGGGAGGAAAAGGGAGAAAAGGGGCAGTTAGAGAAATGAAAGACAAATGACAAAAGGCAGAAAAGCTTGAGGGTGAAGAGGAAGTTTCAGATGGAACAAAGAGAATGTGTGAAGAAGACGGGGTATGAAGTCCCTTTTACACTATTCTCTCTGAGCCATTTTGTTATTTTCAGGTTAAGATCTGTGTTGAGGAATGAATGAACTGCAAATCAAAATATTGCATAAAGCTGTAAACTCGTAACACGCATTACCTGTTTTCTGTGTCCGGGGGGCACTGTTTTCGTGTCACCTGGCACATCTTCAGCGGGATGCTGCGGGGCTCCTTCGCCTCAGGTGAGAGTTCGGTGCCCCTCTGAGGTGTGGAGGGGGGAGATTCCCACGGGAGGGCCGCCCCGGGGGACCCCGAGTTTTTAAAGAAGGCCGACATCTCCTTGATGTACTTCACTGAAGCAGAGTGAGAGACACAATTAGATAAAGCGGACAGGCAGGCGAAGCACATGAAGACAGAGGAGGGAGAGAAAAAGAATTTTGGCTATAAATATGGAGCCTCCGGGTTCGCAGATGAGTTGAAAGCTGTAGCAGCACTTAACAGCTTGAAAAAGAAATTCATCTGCACAGAATTCTCAGTTTTTCTATAGAGCCTATCATCAATAACTCTTCTTAACATGGCCAATCTATGCTTCTCTCCACTTTAAAATGACCCCTCTCCCCAAGTTCATTTTTGTATTTACTGAATACAGTATTTTCCCCTCCCTTTAATGTTGTATTTTTGTTGTATGTGGATGATTCTGGCATGGGTGGGCCTGTGTTGAACACCAGCTGGAGGCAGAGAGGGGATGTGGTTTCCTCCAGCTGTGCACTGACATTATGTGGCATGGGTGAGGTGTTGAGAAATGCACTTAGGTGGTTCATTTGATACCCCGTTTAAAATTATATGATCTGTTAACTATAAAGTCAACAGTATTGAAAGTGCTGAAGCTATACAAGAAAAAAAACAATCTACAATCAGTTTTCAAATCAAGGCTGCAGAGATGAAACAACAGGGATGAAAATCTACTAGGGCCAGCTGCACAACGTTTTCCTTAAAGTCCAAGTTAAGGTTTCCATGAGATAAAATTGGTTGCACAAAACATCCTTAAGTCTTCTCCTTTAGGTTTCCTTAAAATGTTTAATGATTTAAGTTTTTCTCATTATCTTGGTCTTGTACTTAAGGAACTGCTTCAACTGTTGGACCTAAGTAACCAAAGTTATGACAAAAACATAAAGTACCTCTGTCTTAACCGCAACATTACTGAGTTTATGGAGATAAGAGAAACATAAGACATCCCGAGAAGAGCGTTCTGCGACCAGGAGAACCCGATGGACATGCTTGCTAATGAGCAAATGATGTTGTGCTATAAATCTGACCGGAAGTCAGTTCATGATTGTGACCAACTGGAGTTGGATCACTCAACTTTCCAAAGCTGTACTCTTCCAACTCCTTTACAATCAATGATTGCTCTGCGGTTTTATGCAATGGTTTCACAACAGTCAGTTATTGGCGAGGTATTTCATGTAAGCCTGGAGTGTCATACATAAGAAGCAAACTTAATGTGCTTTGTGCAACCAGCCCCTGGTCCTCAACCTGTGGCTGTTACGACAATCTCTGAAAACATGAGGCACAAGCAGACAGGACTCTGAATGGATGTCAGAACAGCCAGCAACTTTTTGCTGTGGTATAAAAATAGGTATTGAGTATTGTTTTTTATACTAGTTTTGTGTTGAAGTTTAGAATTCTGGTATCGTGACAACATTAGAAAACACAAGCCAAATTCTACATATCTTAAGAATTGTTTAAAAATGTGTTTAAACTTCATTTTTGTTGCATTATGTGCCTTGTGTTTTTATCTTGTGTTTGATTGCTGCACAACCAATTGTCCTCTGGAGACAAGTAAAATGATTCATTGACTAAAATTGCTTCATTCCCACTAATAATGACCATCAGTCATGGTGTGGGAGCCGCGTTGTCATGCCGTCATCAGTCAATACAGTCAATGTGACAATCAGTATTGACTGTTCTGTAGTCTGTATGATTAACATTATCAAAAATGGCATCAATAACTACAGGGAACAGAAGGGTTAGGAGCACATAACTACACTGTAGGACAGATATCTCCAGTGTTGGGCAAGTTACTCTCAAAATATAATATTACATATTACTAGTTACCTTCATTTAAGAGTAATAAGTTACCTATTCGACTACTTTTGTACTACTTTCACCAAAATGACCTCAGAAGAACTCACAGTCATTTTAAATGGATGAGGGTCATGTTGTTTCACAGCAGGTAGTTAAAGCACTCAAGCTTCAGTTTATTACAGTTCATTTCAAAGCCAGTGTTGCAGGTCTGACCCATTCATGCATTCACACACACACACACACTGGTTACCACTTTGTGTGAAAAGCTCCTGCTTATATTATTAATAACGTGATGATATAGAACAAATAAATAGCCTAGACCCTTTGAAATAAATGAATATCCTTGGGCAGAGAGTCAAAGTCTGATAATTATGAGATATGGATTAATATTTGTGGGCTTATGATATGAAACACAATGTTAGCACAACAAGCGGAATGGCGAGTGATCAAGCCACTATGACCAGCGCAATGCCTGCTGCCTGTGTGCCAGTCAGCTACAGCAGCAACGGAGATAGAGTTATGCATAAGAACGGGATTGTGTAGTGGTGCTGCTTTGCAGTTGTAGGGGATGTGAACAAGGACAAACATCCAACATGTATTAACATCACCGGGATGGGGATACAACAAACCGGAGGCCAGCTCCTAGGACGCAAAAGCAGAATGAGATACAGTGTAGGTATATGAATGGAAACACACTGGACATGATAACGCACATGATCACCGGCACCCTTCTATAAAGGTAGCGTATAATGAATGACAACACACAACAACCTTCACCTATTATTTTAAAAAGTGTTATCCAGTAATTTTTTCACATTTACAAATTTGTTGCCCCATGCGTTTAACACTAATTATTCTTTTTCACCTTAATGACCATATCCAATGTCGAAGTGGCCCCTTATTAGAGAATTTGGACCATAATTACCAGTACTTTTTGAGTTATTAAACAAATTCAGCCTTTTGTGTTGTTTTCCAATGACTACAATATTGCAACCCATAATTATTAGAATTACATCATCTTGTTTTGGCACACTGCCCAGCTCTATTCTGTACACAACTCTTTTAAAATGCAAAGTTTAACCACTCACACACCTACAAACACCTACTATCTCATATACACGCACACACACACACGTACATAGAAACACATGTGGCCTCAGCTCCAGTCCAGTAGGCTGTGGTATGGGTTTGGCACAAGTAGCCACTGCTGGAGTAAAAATAGCCCAGAGGACATGGCAAGGCATGAGGCTGAAGGCTGAGCTCTGGTTTCACTGGGGAAGTGTGAAGTGCTCTTCTTGCTCAGTACAAGAGGCATGTAGCCAGAGGGCAAGCAGAAGAGTCACAGCGCAGGACAACAGCAGAGAGAGAGAAAGAGGGGGCTTCCACCATTCCCAAAATAGAGCCCCTGCCAGCCAGTCAGGCAGGCAGGCAGCCATACAGTTATTTTCTTAAAACATCAAGCAGTACATCATATCCACAACCGTGCAGTGGCTCCTTCTTTTATAGCTGTATTTCACTACAAACAGTGCACAAGTGATTCAGACTTCTCGTCTATCAGGAGCTGGCAGTGACTCAGTGATTAAAGAGAGGGTCAAAGTATAGAAGGGTCGGTCCTCAGAGCACCCCTGCTCACTCTCCGTAAAGCTGCTTTCAGACATTAAGTCTGCTACACTGCTTGTTTCATCTGTCTGTTGAAGCAGTGGCTTTTAGTTTCCACACACACAGGACTTTAAAAAAGTGTCATGTTGACTGTTCAAAAGGACACGGTTGCCACGTATGCAAACTAGCTCACATGATTGGCATCCAGCCCGTGCAAAGAGGCATCGCGGAAAGTTATGTGATGAGCAAGCCGAGAGATTGTTCACTTGTTATCTCGTCCTTGGCACCGGCGGAACAACTGTTATCAAATTTCGATGTCAAATCGAGCCATCTCCAGCCATCCTTGTAAAAACAATCTCTCGTTTCAGTGTAATCTGCCACTTTAAAATCCTTAATATGATCAAGTGTCACTCTGCCGTCCCCTATAATTGGTTCTAATGCCACAGAAATGTCAAATGGAAGAACGTCATAAAACCATGTGCTTTCAGTGGCATAAGGACTGCGTGTGCTTACACGTGAGAGATGTTCAAAATGGTGCAGAAATGGTCCTAAGTCGGAAAACTGCCAGAACAGCGCTTAGGGGAAAAATGACTCAGTTTCTTGCCAACATTTAAAACTGGCAGAGCATTTTAGGACTAAAGTGCATGTCTGAAGGGGACTTAAGTAGCTGCAGAAAAGGGCATGACCTAAATGCTGAAAACTATAAACATACAGTAGCTCCTCTGAGTCAGCAGTATCCTCGCCGTCTTCCCGTCTGCAGCTCTCCTTTTTGAAAACGTATTCTTTCTCCACAATATTGTCCTGGATTTCTAATCTGCCTCTAATCTTTCCCTCTCTCCCTGTCCTCAGAGATGAGGTCTGTTCCTTTGCAGTTTGGGATGTGGATTGTTTCAGTATCTGAAAGCTAAAAATCTCTTGCTATTAAATGGTTTCTCCTCTCAAATCTATAAAGAATAACCAAGAAGAATGACTCTGTTTCCCCCACTTTGGATTAAGAGTATTGAAAACGCCTGCCTCACATACTCTCATTTTCTCCCCCCCTCTCACTGACGCTGGTCTATGGTTTCCAGGGACAAACATTTGGGCCTATGACACACACACACACAGTCTGGGTTTAACGCAAACACTTGCTCACACTCCCATGGCTAGGCACACATGCAAACACACATAAATGAGCACACAAAGTAATGCACAGCCAAAAATAAATTTATGACTTGGAATCCCTGCGGCTGAGTCTCCAGCCTCAGTGCTTTTTTTGAGACTGACTTAGTGTCCACAGAGCAGAGTGCAGAAGGCTTGCTCAGATTTGTAGCCTTTTTTTCCCACTTGTTCTTTTGCAGATTGTTCCTAATTTAAATCATAGTTTATTCAGACAAATTTTGATTATGAATGCTTGTGTCTTAAGGTTGGATGAGGAAAAAAGGTTTGTATTCCTCGAAGTATAAAGAAAAAATATTTGCTTGTTTTGGTATTGGTACCAAAACCCAGGTGTCATATCGGCACGGGTATTGAAATTCTCACTCCACATTATAGGTATCCCAGTAGGCTATTAGGGACCTGGGTGTAAATCTATCCCTGAGGCCCAGACACACCAAATTGGCATCAAAGAACGAGCAGCAACAAAGGCCGACTGTTGTGTCGCTTTACGTTGCTTATGTCTCGGTCAAAAATTTGCACTTGAACACACCGCAAACTACTGCATGAAAGGACACAACTCTCTATACAAGCAGGCAGCTGTAGTCTGTATTCATCATTAAAAAAAGGAAACTGGAATGCTGGGAAGACAGATTCAAGACACTAGATAGGCAGTTAGCATGCTAACAACACAACCTGATGATCAAGGGACAAATGATATTTACCATGCGCTAGTGAACAATAAACAATAATGAACATTTTCTGCTAAAAAAGCTCCATGGCTAAAAAGATACTCGTACCTAATATAACAGGTTTGTTTCAATCCCGCACCCTCTTGACATTAAGCCTCCTACAGACTATGAGATTTTAGCAATCTTATAAGTTTTGTGCAGCTACAGTGTGCGACATGGATCTAATAAACTTACAACATCGAGTTTGATGTACATGCACATAATTGAAACCACAAAATATCTCCATACTGCTCGTCTGTAGTGATCCAAGAGTCCTGAATGTGTTTTTGGACGTTTGAATCTGGGGCGCGGTCAGCTTCCATTAGGCATGAGGGTGAATAAATAATGAGTGAATTGTCATTTTTGGGTGCACTATTCCTTTAAGTTTTCTGGCACTATATACTGTGTCTGTGTGTGTTTGCTAGCTCCAAGGTTGCTCCCCTGGCAGCTGCAAATCCGCCGCTATATCCTTCCATGCTTTGTCCTTCTTTGCGTGCTCATGGTAAGAGCTGGAGGACATTATACAGGCAAGACTTCTGCTGCCACAACTCCACAAGGTTTCACTCTTTGCTGGAATCCCACACATTTCTTCTAGCACATTTTGCCTCCATGGTGAGCTGCTATGGGTCTGTTTGTTAAGGTTTAGCACGAGTGTATCATTTCATGCTGCATTTCTATTGGTTGGTTAATAGACGTAGGTCGTAACAGCAGTCGCACAGCTAGATGGTCATCCCAAATTTATGACACTGTCAGAATTTTATCCCAGGCTGTCTTTGATCCATCCTTGAACCTCTCTCACTGAACCACAAAGATATCGCCTCACTTTTTTCATGATGGCCATCTTTCGTCTGGGACACCCCAAAATCACACTGTATACCAGGTTTTAGTCATCTGTTTGCTTTCCTCGCTTTTCTCTTCTCTTGCACTGAGCTGCCAGTAAGAGTGATTCTCTCACTGCTCTGTCCCCGATTCAACATGCTGAATCAGCAAATAAACAGCCAACAGGAGACAACAAGTGCCAATGGTGAGAGAAACACAACGAGACAAGGGTAACAGATGCTCAACAAAGGCCCGATATTGATCGACGGCTTGGTGTGTCAGGGCCCTTAGTTAACAGTTTTTTTGCTCTATGCCCCCCTGATGTTACCTTCTGTGTATTGACTACACCCACATTACATGAACCTGATACATATGAAGAGTCTTCTTTCTCCCTTTTCTACTAGAGAATTTCACTTGCCTCATTACACTATGCATATTCAGTTGAGTGTACTATAAAACATGTGCATTAGTAGACAAAACCAGATGTATTGAGGATGTGTAGACTGGGAATACGAAGCAGCAAGCAACCAATATGTACCAGCTACAGCTTTGAAGTAGCTGTCAACTTGCATACGTAATGTTTCATGGAAATGAGCTTCTGTCCATTTGTTCCTGTGCCAAGCCATTGATGTTTGTACCACAGGGTAGCCAACTGCTTCCTTGTTGCTGGACCAAGGCCATTCAAAATTGATGTGGTCAATCTCAATATGGCAGGCTAGGCCACAAGACTGGGAATTTAAATGGGATTGCCTACATTATTTTTACAAGTGGAAGGTCCTTAAACCCTGCAACTATACTGAATAAGAAAGAGGTGTGGGAATTTCTCAGTAAAGTCCTCTTGGGTATTAACTGACACTTCAGTGATAGATATATGCATATGATAAGGATGAGCCTGTTTATACCTGGTATTAACATGCATGTGGGGTCACAAGTGGATAGCATTTAGTTTATCTATTCCCATCTGGTATAAGTGTCTCTACAAGTGTTTTGAGTGACCACTTGTGATCAGATCTCACCTTCCCACTCTATATGCAAATAAATACATCATTTCATTCATCATCATAAAGGAATTACCGTGTTGAGCTCCATGCTGCTAGCATCTAGGGATGTCACGATACCAAAAATTCAGTCGGTGCCGGTACCAGTAAAATTACACGATACTCGATACCAAGGTCGATACCATGGTTTAAGAAAATAAAAAACAAAAAAAAATCCTAAGATCCCATGTACAAGAAATACTTTATTAAAATATTTGCATATAAAATAACATTTCTATCAACAGATTGATATTATACTTATATTTTTTCTTTTTCTCTTTTTCTCTTTACCTATTTTTCGTTGTAAAAAACATTGATAAACATCCGCCATAAACTCAATAAACTATTTAAATATTTACTATTTAAATCACTGACAGTGTTTGAGCCAGCCACAAGAATGTGTGGAATTTCATTGATTTCATTCATTGTTTGTCCTGTCCCCGTGCAAACGGCGTTTTTAAATGTCCATGGTCCAGCTGTGGAAAAATCAAACATCCCAGTACAATAAATCAAACGCACCCCAACCGCTGTGTTTCGCAAGTAGACGTGCATGCGCAGTCACGTACTGATGAGAATTAAATCCCCGATCGTTAGCTCACACGCAGCTTGCTCAAGCTGTTCTCTGTGTTGTTGAAATTAAACAAAATAACATGGAACATATCTGCTTATTATGCTACTGATTTTAATTGGGATATTTTTTGATGAACTGAATGACATTTAACGGAGTGTTGCACGTCTCTAATGCTAGGCCAGGGCTCGACAGTGCGAGCGTTTCACTCGCATTTGCGACTAAAAATAGATGTGTGCGAACTGTAAAAAATATTTAGGGGCACATGTGCGCATAAAAAAAAAAATCAGCCGAAGCAGCCTATATTTTTGTCAATAAAAAAATATGATAATCTAACCGCAAATGTTGGAGGAACTCCAGCCGCCTTCCCTCTTCCCCGTGTGACACGGTTATGGGCGGTTTTCCAAGCCACTGTCGGCACAATGCGCTCTTGCGCCGCGGTAGCACATACACAATGAATGGGTTTGTTGGCGGAGGTCTGCGCTTTGCGCGCTCTGTGTGAAAAGGGCTTAAGCCCCACTGTCGGCAGCGTGGAAATAAGTCAAAGTGTGGAGGAGATGGACCGGGTTAAGCGGCGGATCTCTGGAGAAGCCTGCTCCGTTCTCCCCATAGTTCAAATAATTTCAACTCTGAGCGCAGCGCTCGGGCGGAAAATCAAAGCGGTGCACAACGCCAGGGGTAGCGGTGCCGCTTTGTCAGGCGTTGCTGCCCTCTCCATAGACAAACAATGGGACAGCCAGTGCAAAGCGGTTTTACAGCTGATCATGTGTAGAGGCCTTTAGGGACCGTTCGCCACGGTACCGCTGCTGGGCAGGGTGGAAATAAAGCCCTTTTCACACATAGTGCGCAAAGCGCAGACCTCCGCCGACGAACCCATTCATTGTGTATGTGCTAACTTGCCGCAAGTGCGCACCGCTCTGCCGCCGAGCTGAGCGGCGCGCGAGAGGGCGCATGTTGCGGCGTCTGCGCAGTGTGACGACACCTTGGCGCCGCGTGTCCAATAGCAGAGAAGAGCCTGAAGTAGACCCGGAAGCGGTCACCATGGAGCTGTAGCTCCTGAACGAGCCTGTACAAATCCTGTCCTCTGCGCCCTACCCCGCGGTGGGCGCCGTGAAAGCTCTGTGTGAAAGAGGCTTAAGCTTAAGTCCTGCAGAGTTTCAGAGGACCTGGAGAATGTTTTAGGATAGTAATAACATTTTATAAGATAATCATATTGCAGAGATGATATATGTAAGATAATAACATTAAAGACAAAATTAAATTGCAACAGGCCTACTTTTTCAAAACTTGATAATTTTACTTTTCTGTACATTTTGTATACAAATTCATTAAATAATTTTGCTTGTAAATGTCTATTTGCATCACGTTTATTACTGAAAACACATTATTTGATCAATTTACATTGTGCCCCTAAACTTCTTTGTGCGCTCCTTACTTTTTCAACTTAGGAGCACATGTGCTCCTTGGGAAAAAAGTTAGCGTCAAGCCCTGTAGGCTCATAGGAGACCACCGGACTCTCTCCCCGGGGAGGGGCTGGGGGGAGAGGGAGATGTCCGGAGTCCGGACAAAGCTCCAAACGGAGCACAGACGGTTCAGAAGCAATTCGGAAAGAGTTAAAAGCAATTAATAAACCGACAAAGTGATGTTTAAAACTGCATATATTGCTAGCAGATCTATACTCTGGTATAAAGTGCAGTCGTGTCTGGTTCTAAATGTGGGCTTTAGAAGGCAGCCGCTCTCTCCTCTTCCTCGTCACCCCCTCACTCTGAATGTAGGCATGGACTTTGACTGTAACGCTATATATGGCGTATACTGCCCCCATCAGTTCCAGAAGAGTCATATCACCGATTCTTACGCTGGTATCGGTTCTTCCGGTTTTTCAAAAAATGAGTATCGCCGGGTTTTTTTCATCATGGTATCGAAAGGTATCGCGACTATCGGTTCTCATGACATCACTACTAACATCACATGGCTAACATTAAATAACAGTTATTGACGGTTATAATGAGAGAGGTGATCTGTTTCTGTGTTGGTGTGAGTTTGTTGGGACCGCAGCCACTGCTGCGTTAGCTCATGCTAACAGGGCAGATGTTGAACTGACCATTCACCGAGAAGACAGCGGTTCCAAGGACAGTCCTTCAGCACTGCTTCTAACGTGTAACAGCAGCAACAGAAAGTTTTCGTATCTGGCGGGGAGTTGGTCAGCGCATCACAAGAGTAGTAGTAGTCCTTCAGTCTGGTCCAAGACACATTAGCGTACACTAGGGATGGGCATCAATTTTCGATTATCGATGATTGATTGTTAAGGCTTTTGATCAATCAAATAATTTTGATCGATAGTCGCAGTGTTTCCCTACAATGCCTGGCATAGGTCCGGCGAGCCGCCGTGCCAACGAGACCCCCTGCCTGGCGAGCAAGGCGGCTCGACGGGCCTACGAGACCCCCGCTGGACCTATGCCAGGCAAAAAAAATCAGAAACAGACAGAGGCTCTCATTGCTCTCCAAAGCCTCGGCGGCTTCCCTTGAGGCCTCTGAAAACACTACGCCATTGAAAGACAGAGGTTTTGCTGAAAACTGAAGCCTGTAACTCTGGCTGGCAACGGTTGTAAACACCCAGGGGTGAACTGCGCATGCGCGCCATTCTTCCTCTTTGGCCTGGGGGGTTGAAGCTCAAAACTGGGGCAGCTGCGCTCTCTTGGGGTGACAGTCTGCACTGCACTCTTTTGTTTTCTCTTTTAAAATACTCACTCATCAATTAATTGATAATTGATCGTTCATTTTTTTGATGATCAAATATTGAATTTTGATCGTTTGCCCATCCCTAGCATACACACTGCTGAAAGACTATGGCCATATGCAGGATCTCAAGACACATTGAGGATATTCATTCATTTTCCATAACCGCGTATCCTGTTGGGGGTCATGGGGGGCTGGAGCCTTTCCCAGCTGACATTGGGTGAGAGGCAGGGTCCACCCTGGACAGGTCGCCAGACTATCACAGGGCTGACACATAGAGACATTCAACCATTCATGCTCACATTCACACCCACAGTCAATTTAGAATCACCAATTATGATGCACGCCTTTGGATTGTGAGGGGAAGGCGAAGTATCTGAAGAAAACCCACGCTGACACGGGGAGAACATGCAAACTCCGACAGAAATTTTAACCCCCCGACTCTGGGTTCGAACCAGGAACTCATAATTCATACCTGTAGCAAGAGTTGTCCACTTGTGATCTGAACATCCAAGATGCATATAATAACATATTAATACTACCAGGTGTAAACAGGGCTGATGTCTTAGTCATTCCACTAGTGCAATACTTTGAATAATAAGTTTCATAACTTTGTTGGAGACAGCAAGAAGCAAGGAAGCAGACATTGCTGTAGGTGCTAATATCTGGCACCTAAACAGCGTTCTATTCTCAGTGGTCATTATTCTTTATTATGTAACACTGAGTTTATGTTTGTGTTTCATGCAGCACAAACAGAACAGGCTGGGGAAAAACACCAATCATAGCAAGTGTAAGGAGATATTTACTTCTGTAAAGAGGCTTTACTACTCTCCAAAAACCGATATGGAAATGATCGCATTGGTGTTTCCCAGATTAGAAATGTCAGGCATTAGCTGTGGCCCCATATAACAAATTGGGCGAGATAGCTTTCAAACAGAGCGGTGAATGAAAAGGAGAGGAGAGAGGGATGGGGAATTGAGAGGAAGGAGGACAGGAATAAACAATGTGGAAAGGATAGAGAAAGGAAGAAGAATGAGAGAATAAGAAGAGTGAGACAGGCAATACAGTGAGACAGAACATATAGTTAAGCTCAGCCAGAAATGTTGCCATGAATACCAGTGGCGGCACATTCAATACAGAGCTAAAATTAGCTGAGATGGCACTGTTATTACTTTAGCTTATCTGGCAGCCAGTGAAACTACTTTTGTACTGTGTGTGTGTGTGCACGCGCGGGTGTGTGTATGAGGAGTTTCTCTGCTTCTTCTGCAGAATCTGCCACTAAGCTTTTCCTACTAAAGTCTGTACATTGAACTTCACAAATCCTGACCAGACATTTTCAGCCAATTCAGTTTTGACACAATTCACTTAACTGTGGTTTGAAAAGCTTTTTCTTCCTCACTTCCCTGGATGGTCCGAATTGCCAAAGCACAAGTTTAAATTTTCTAACAGCCAATACTCTCCATTGTGTTGACTGCCTAAAATACATGCACAAACAGACACATACCCACACCACATCAGCCCCACCCTCAGCCTGCATCTTCAAGCAGACTCTGAGAGTCCCATGTACAGGTATCTAATTAAAAAGCCACTAAGTTGAAACAGTTTGGCAGTCATAACCACGCTTCAAAACATGTGGTCAAAAAGTGCCACTGGCTTGTAAAAGGCCAGACAATGCTCTAAAGGCTGAACGCCAGCCCTTCCTCCCCCCTGCCACTGGTTGCCGTGGGAGCAGCTGGAATGTCATTGGCCAGTCAGCGACCTCAGAAGCATGCTGTTGGCTCTGTAAACCATGTCAGACGAAGAATGTCCCAATGTTACACCACCAACGAGGAGAAATGTCTTCGGCCAAACAACATCATAAATAACTGAGCAAAATACCAGGAACACTTGCTGTTCTCATTCAGTACATTGAGGTCAATCGAGGTAAAAGAAAATTAAAGGTATTACTGCATCCACTTGAAGGAATACTTGACCATCTATTACGTACTTTTAATTGATAAAGAAAACTTTGTTTATCTTGCATGCCTTCGCTGAACGAAGAATTCAAAAGCAGAGAAAATTCTTGCAAACAGCCCTTTCCGATGGGAAACCAAACTGAGTGAGAAACTTATCTGTGCTCATATACGTAATTGTATCTCTCTGAACATGGGAGCTTCTCGTAAACCACTGCTGTTTAAAACACATTGTACAGTATTCTGATTAAAGCAGCATTAAGGCCTTTGCACACTGAGTCCGGCTTTTAGTCCAAAATAGAGTGTGCCAGGGCTGACGTCAAAACCCGGAAGTTTAGCATCGCACTGGTTCCCGGAAGTGATTTTTACATTGCGTTTTGGATTATGTCAGAAAATAAGCTCTGTGGCTAACACAAGTTTATGATACTTACAGGTTTTGTTCAGCGAGATAATCTTCACACATGAACACCTTTCATACCGCATTTGAAGCTTAAATGCGATCGCCAGAAGTAAAAAGCTAACGTTAGGCTTTAACGGACTACATGACTACTCCACGGTCGCATGACTCTTGACGTCACCGCCACTAAGTTTTCAACTGATTTCGGCTGCTTTATTTTAAAAACATTGTATAATGGGGAAATCGGACTGTTTAAGCTAAATAAGAAGCTGTAGTGGCGGACTGCCAGCACTCTCATCTGTTGGGGGGTGATGACGCTTAATGTCCCTGACAAGGTTTGTAGTCATATTGAGCAACTTGTTAGCAACCGCCTTTTTTACAACACATAAAAGCTTCAAAATTCACAAGTAGGGTATTTACTGACGTGTTTTATGTCGTAGAACAAAACCTGAAACTTGCTTAAGCTTTTGTTAACCACAGACCTTATTTGAGGCATTTTACCAAAATATTGTTGCACGTCTAAAAATAAATCACGTTTGCACATTAAAATTTTCCGAACCGGTTAGATTTCCTACATTTTACGAAACCGTCAAAGCCTTTAGAGACATCCGACCAAGAATCAGTGAAGAAAATGTGGCAGCAGGACACAGCCGTGACAAGACAGAGGAACGGGGCGCACATCATCATTACATGACTCAGACAGCTCACTTTCAACCGGTCAGATAGTAATATTCAGATGGATGATGATGAAGAGGAGAAGAAGGTGGACGGCTCACAGAATGTGGAGGACAGAGAGGGAGTACAGCTCCGCCCCTTCATGCAGCTGCGGTGCCAAATGAAAGACAGGGACGGAGTGGTGACATCCAGATAGAGAAGCAAAGGAGGAAATGTGTCTTGTATTTTGTCACATACTGCAAATTTTCACAACCAACAAAACAATAAAATGCATCTGAGTCAGTGTGTAAGGTTTCTGTGCGTAACAATTTTATTTCAGATGACAAATTAAAAAGTGCATCCGAAAAAAGTGGAATCAGTGTGCAAAGGCCTTTAGGGTAATCTTATAAAACAAGTTTGTCAGTATAGTGCAAAGAAATGCATGGTTTCCTACTCATACATACCAAACCCTGGGGTGGTGTTTGTCTGTTTCGAGGCATGTGTGTACATGTGCAAATAAAAGTATACGTCCATGCCTCCTTTCAGAGATCTCTCTGAGATCATTTACAGTTGATAAACGTCAGGTTTATGTGCCCACTGTGTTTCGCTGATTAATGCGTGTCTCTTACTGGCACTGTCAGTCAGCCAGAGAAGATTTCCCCTGTTCTGAATGATTTAGATAAGATCATTGTTCCTATAGCCCATCTCATTAAAATCATGGACAAATGCCAAGCTGGGGGTGTGTGTAAGGTATGGTATGAGAGTGAAAGTGCAAGTGAGAGTGAGAGAGAGGGTAGAGCCCACCGAATCAGACTTTTAAACTAATTCACATACTGCCAAAGCACAGATTTGATTACTTTGCATAGTGTGTCAGGAGAGTTAATTATCCTAATTCAACAAAGTGAAAGTGAAGGAAACTTGAGCAGGATCTGGCAGAGGACAAGAACAGAGTGAAAGGGAGGTTGAGTGGCAGACATTTCCACTTTACTGTCCAATTTTTTTTTTTAATTTTGTGTCTGGAGATCCGTTTGCTGCTTGAAATGCAAAGAAACTCAATTTTCCATTTATAGGTTCATGTACATTTGCTCAGTGTGATTCAAAGCGGTAACTTGCTGTGCGAGTAGAATGATGCATAATATATAGACAATATAGTGATGCAAATGCATATATGAAATCCTAAGTAGCCAGGTTGAGAATTCAGTCGTATAAGTTAAACAAATTCACGCTGGCTGGTACCTCAGCAGTTTTTAAAATGTTGAAAAACTCATTCATCTTTTTTACTATCTGTTAATTTGTGGCTGCATACCATACACACCCTCCCATTCCTATTACCCCTCCTCCTCCATCCCCTACATGCACATGCTGCACAATACTGTGAGATGGTTCAGTGGAGCCTGAGCCTGTAATGAAGTGAGAGAGTGGCACAAAGACTAGGACACCAATTTATCAGGGGCCCCGGACCAGGGCAGCAGGGTTCAGATGGGGCCTGTTAAGCAAACTTGACGCCACGGAGGGAGAGAGGGTCTGAGGGAGAGTTGTGATTTAATAAAGCTATGTTATTTTGCGGGTTAATCCATCCCCTCGCTGAGTCTAAGCGCAATGTCATCACGGGCCAGCAGCTCTGACGGAAAAGGAACCGAGCTTTGTGTCCGCAGGGTGAGAGGTTTCACAGCAGGGATACACAGAGACATTCAGGGCAGAAACACAGTAAATACAGTGCATCCCTTCTCCTGCACAACATACAGACGGCAGGAGACGATATGCAGTGTGGACAGGAATGCTTAACTGACTACATCCCATGGCAATTTGATTCAAATGCACACATTGTAAATTGACTTTGTTGCTCCATCTCGGCTGTTTCTATCTGAAATTTTAAGAGAGTAATGTATAGTGGCAGCATAATTGCAACACTGCAAAAAGGAATTTATATTCATTTTCTTATCATGAAAACAAAGCGTTTACATTAATGTGCTAACACTCTTTGTCACCATACACAAACACTATAAGAGAAGCCAGAAAACAGAAACTATTCTGACATGATACAATATTCAATACGTGCTACTGCTGTGGATTAATCCAAACAACCTGCAGCAACAAAGTTAAATGTTTGGCTTTCCTGAGCGATGGCTATATTTGTGATTGTTTACCTTAAAGAATTGAGGCACCAGATGGGTGGGACATATTTCTCTAAAAAGGTGCCAAATGCATTGTCAGAAACAGCACACATTTTATGTCCTGGGAAGACCCAGATGTGGTGCTTATGCACAAATCTTAAATAACTGAAGGTTTTTCAACCAGGAAAAGGGCACAATATCAATGCATCTAGGCCAGTGTAAAGAAGCACATGGAACCACATGAGCCATGAGTGTGTCTTTAAAGAAGTGTTTGACTGCTGGAGAGATGGCCTTTTCATAAAATTAGGCCGTCTGTGCAGTAGAGGGATGCAACTACTTTTAAAATTTGTGCTACTTGATCATGGAAAACTGAGAAAAAGAGCTGCGGCTTTCGCTTTTGCTCAAGTAGAAAAAACTAAACCTACCAGAATGCACTGGGCCGCACCGGACCAATAAACCTTCCACCTGGTGGGTGAGCTTGCCTGTTACAGGACACAATATGGCAACGGGTTTGTAACAAACGATCTCAAAGTGCAGTTAAACTGGAAGATAAATGATGTTTCCGAAAACATTTTAGATCCAACGGCAAAACTAAGCAGCGCTGATTAAATATGATCCAAGATTCTGTTACTGTGTTGCCCACTTCGCTCCTAAAGCCCAGTTCAGACCAAAGATTCACAACGAGACGAGTTGAAAGATGCAGCTTCTTGCAATGCACCACTCTGCAACTTTCTGAAAAACCTGACAGTTCACACCAATGCAACAAAATGAAATGGTGTATCATCTCTATCCAACAGCTCTCTGTACTTCTGTTCTGTTTCCAGCTTTTCAGGTTTATTTTGTGGCTGAATATAATTTGTAGCTTCTTAAAATGTGAATGAGGATAGTGATAGTGAGATACAATTGCATTTGAAGTAGTGATGAAACTGCAAAAAAACATAAAATGAGCATCAGATGGACTGTAATCATGATAAATACGGCGCAAAAATATCAAAAACAGCGCCAATTAATCAGTCAATGAGAATGTGCATGTGGGCGGGGCATCAGCATATACAGTGAGCAGCAGCAGCGACCCACCGTCGACACCGGCAACCCGTGAGGACGGAAACAGAGGGCTCAGCGGAGACGGAGCACCTGCCGCAGCAAGCAAACACACCGTCTAGGGTCATTTTGACTTGACCAGCAGACTTAACAAGCCGATCGGCTGCAGAAACAGGTGACCAGGCTTACGTTCTAAAACCAGCTGCCAGCGATTTGATCAGCTGAGTTGCAGGTGACACCATCAGCTGGCTTGAGTCAAGCTCACAAGGCTAGTTCACACCGCCGCAACTTTTCTCTGCAACGTTCCAAAACGGTTTAGTCTTGTCACACATCTTCGGCCTGAACTGGGTTTTTAGTTTTTCAGCTTCCAATTTAACAATACAAGAAACACTATGGCGCAAATTTCCTGGTCATAAATTCTCATATTACAGCTAAACAGTGCACTAAAATGTGTTTCTGAAGACATTTAAGGCGAGAAATAGGCCATACAGTAACAAAATCTTGGTTCATATTTCATCAGCACTGCCTACTTTTACAGTTTGATCTGAGATCTGAGAGAGAGAGTGAGAGGGGGCAGCTCTGTCTTGGAAATCGGCAAAGTATCCCTTTATGTCTGCTTGTGGGTTGGGTGGTGAAATATAAGCAGGAAAGAAGTGGCGAGCTATTTTTCCGTCAGCTACTGCACACTGGAAACTGTACAGACAACTTTGAATTATTTTTTCACGAATATCACTCATTCTTCAGTTTCACAGACTTCTTCATTCATGTCATGCAAAAATCTCTGAATGAGACTCCCCTGGATCAGTGAAGGTTAACTGAAATACCTCATTGAATAGAATTTCTTTAGCTGCCAATTAGACTACACGACCCTGCACTCTGCCCTGAACAAAACAATTCTATATCCAGATAATGATACATCTGAAATTAAGAGAACCACCTTTCTACTGTTAAATAAGTCTCTATCTATCAGAGCTGAAGAGGAGAGAGCAAACTTAGCCTTGAGAACAAAGATCCAGCAGGTAGTAAGAAACTGGAGGAATGTGGCTGAGGGGTTCAGTCAGGATACGAGGGGAGGTTTTTTCCTAAGTAATAATTATACTGTCACAGGAGCGGGAGCCAGAAAGTTTTAATTAGGTGATAAAGTACATGCATGTCATTGGCAGAGCTGTGCAGTTCCAGCGTCAACACTGGTTGGGTTCATACATTTTATACAGTACAGGCCAAAAGTTTGGACACACCTTCTCATTCAATGCGTTTTCTTTATTTTCATGACTATTTACATTGTAGATTCTCACTGAAGGCATCAAAACTACGAATGAACACATGTGGAGTTATGTACTTAACAAAAAAAGGTGAAATAACTGAAAACATGTTTTATATTCTAGTTTCTTCAAAATAGCCACCCTTTGCTCTGATTACTGCTTTGCACACTCTTGGCATTCTCTCCATGAGCTTCAAGAGGTAGTCACCTGAAATGGTTTTCCAACAGTCTTGAAGGAGTTCCCAGAGGTGTTTAGCACTTGTTGGCCCCTTTGCCTTCACTCTGCGGTCCAGCTCACCCCAAACCATCTCGATTGGGTTCAGGTCCGGTGACTGTGGAGGCCAGGTCATCTGCCGCAGCACTCCATCACTCTCCTTCTTGGTCAAATAGCCCTTACACAGCCTGGAGGTGTGTTTGGGGTCATTGTCCTGTTGAAAAATAAATGATCGTCCAACTAAACGCAAACCAGATGGGATGGCATGTCGCTGCAGGATGCTGTGGTAGCCATGCTGGTTCAGTGTGCCTTCAATTTTGAATAAATCCCCAACAGTGTCACCAGCAAAACACCCCACACCATCACACCTCCTCCTCCATGCTTCACAGTGGGAACCAGGCATGTGGAATCCATCCGTTCACCTTTTCTGCGTCTCACAAAGACACGGCGGTTGGAACCAAAGATCTCAAATTTGGACTCATCAGACCAAAGCACAGATTTCCACTGGTCTAATGTCCATTCCTTGTGTTTCTTGGCCCAAACAAATCTCTTCTGCTTGTTGCCTCTCCTTAGCAGTGGTTTCCTAGCAGCTATTTGACCATGAAGGCCTGATTCGCGCAGTCTCCTCTTAACAGTTGTTCTAGAGATGGGTCTGCTGCTAGAACTCTGTGTGGCATTCATCTGCTCTCTGATCTGAGCTGCTGTTAACTTGCGATTTCTGAGGCTGGTGACTCGGATGAACTTATCCTCAGAAGCAGAGGTGACTCTTGGTCTTCCTTTCCTGGGTCGGTCCTCATGTGTGCCAGTTTCGTTGTAGCGCTTGATGGTTTTTGCGACTCCACTTGGGGACACATTTAAAGTTTTTGCAATTTTCCAGACTGACTGACCTTCATTTCTTAAAGTAATGATGGCCACTCGTTTTTCTTTAGTTAGCTGATTGGTTCTTGCCATAATATGAATTTTAACAGTTGTCCAATAGGGCTGTCGGCTGTGTATTAACCTGACTTCTGTACAACACAACTGATGGTCCCAACCCCATTGATAAAGCAAGAAATTCCACTAATTAACCCTGATAAGGCACACCTGTGAAGTGGAAACCATTTCAGGTGACTACCTCTTGAAGCTCATGGAGAGAATGCCAAGAGTGTGCAAAGCAGTAATCAGAGCAAAGGGTGGCTATTTTGAAGAAACTAGAATATGAAACATGTTTTCAGTTATTTCACCTTTTTTTGTTAAGTACATAACTCCACATGTGTTCATTCATAGTTTTGATGCCTTCAGTGAGAATCTACAATGTAAATAGTCATGAAAATAAAGAAAACGCATTGAATGAGAAGGTGTGTCCAAACTTTTGGCCTGTACTGTACCTTCACTGACATCCCAAAAGTCTGAATTCTGAGCAGCAAATTCTCGTTAAGAATCTGCTCACGAGTCAAGTTTACCATGTTTTTATTAATTGTGCATCAGCTCATCAGCAAAACATCCATGTTTGATTTCACATGGTCCACACTGGAATGTTGCCACATGCAGATGTACAGTACTTCAACTAGCAATTAAATTTGACTGGCAGGTCAAATTGAGAAAAAGATGGGGAAAAAGGGTATGTCCAATACACAACTTTAAATTGGTTTCCAGTCATGATGGAAATGGTTTTATCTGCAGCAGTTATCGCTGCAACACTGTCTGATGGAAACTGTTTTGCACGTTTTTTAAAGACACATTTTAGTAGATGACAGTGGAAGTCAGCAAAGCAGGAATGTGACAAAGAACAGCAGACTGAGCCACTTCAACAAAGGCCCAGTGACTGTAGCAATCCAGCATGACAAGCTATCCAGGCAGTGTTTGGGGGCAGTGTGAGAAATTTACTAATCCTGCAGGTCCTCAGAAGAGGAAAAGGACAGGATTCTCGTCCCACAGATAACAGATCTCACAATGTTTGTAGGTGCTTTCAGCCTGTGTGACAATAATCAGTGTTTTTCAGTTCAGTTTTTCGCATGCAGGGTTTCCCACACATTCATTTATTAGTGCACAATATCAGCATCTGCCACAGAAAAATAGCGCACTCATTTTGATGTATTCCATTGCTTTTCCTTACAACTTAATGAAACCAATTGCAAACTCATGGAAAGTGCAAACCCCATGTTTCAGTACTGAGTCTAAAAGTTTGCTTTCACTGCTCACAGAATGATCAAAGGTCATCAGCTACTGCCACACACAGATTCTAGTTTTGTTAGGGACGCACCTATTTTGAAATTCTCGGCCGATACTGTTGTTTAAAAAAACAATTCAGCCCATAGCTGATACCGATATTGGTGCTTTATACTGTTGTTAATTTTGCTTTATATTGTTTTTAATTTTGTATATATGTTTTGTTTTTTATTCCTCTTTTGTGCCAGGGACACAAAATGTTTTAAAGTAATTAAGTCCTTCATTACAGTACCTTTGAATAAGCACAAATTCAATCATACAAATTCATGAAACTACCTTTAATATAACCTGTCACATTTTGAAAAAAATAACTTCAAAACCTTTTTACTGTATATAATATCATAATTCCCTCTCTCATATTTTATAATGCTGTGAAAACAAACAGGTTTCACCTTCAAACAACTATTTATTCAAGTTTCTCACCAAAAAAACAACATTTTACAAGCGTACACTGAACACATCATGAGATGTGAGATAATTTACCTGCAACAAATACTCATTTTTACTGAAGAGAGCTTGAATGCATCATGAAGCTCAGTATTCCTGATTGAATTTATGCTGAGCTTCATGATGCATTCAAGCTCTCTTCATTTTTACTGAAGAGAGCTTGAATGCATCATGAAGCTCAGCATAAATTCAATCAGGAATACTTTCTTTGTTATATCCACTCACAATTCTCTCTCTATCCCACTCCCACCACTTGCACCAATCAGCTGACTGGGTGTTCCCTCCCAGTTGGCCAATTAAACTTTGCCATGATCCCCTTCAGTCATTCATGTTGCTGCTGCCAAACTTTAAATCTGTTCTCTCTGCTCCTGTCAGCTGTCATTTTAGTTGGAGTAACTGTGCCCTCCTCAACGCCATTCACCTCCAGTCACCGTATCCAGAGCCCAGGACGAGCTGATCAAAAGCCCACTCCTCTTCACATCCAGATCCTCATCTCCCTCTTCATCTCATTTCATCACCACCAGTGTCTAGGGAACCCCCGCTATGGAGTCTAATCTACTACATCTTCACTTTCTTACATTTATGCGCACATGTAAATATTCTTGTCTCTGAAATAATGTAACTCAGTGCAACCTCTGTGAGCTGACCAGTGCTCCTCCTGATGATTTTAACAGATTTGTTGTTCACAATGTAGAATTATCAGGGGAACAATAAGGTGCATCCTCTCATGCATTGTCCCGGGGAAGTTTTGTTTGTCCCAAACACGTTTTCTATTTCCCCCAGGAGGATGGGACGACAGGATGACGGTACACCGGCTGCTATAGCTATCTCGTCACACAACAGTGAGATCACAGAGCCCGTTTATGAGTCAGTCACTGTATTCTTGTACCTGCTCATTACTTTAAGTTTGTGGCTGTCGGTTTCAAGCCCTGCTTTTAGCCTGCGCAAAAGTGATGTGACACAACAGAAAAACATCGGTTGCTGCCATCAGTGAATGTCATTTTATTTGCATCAACAAGGTAAATATCAGTCGGTGCATCCCTGATTTCTGTGGGAAACACTGGTGAGATGGGTCTAATAAAATCTTGGTTGCAAGCTGTCTCTGAATATTCGATAACAATTTGAAGAATTTCAGATTATGGGGATGAATAAGCGGTGATTTGTAGCACTACAATACGACTAGAAAAAATAAGTACATGAGAACAGAGGCAAACTGTTCACTCAACAACTGTTGGATTGTTGACCAAACAATTTACCACATTTCTCTCACGATTTGTCAACTTCCGTCACAGATCGCTCCATACTGCACAGTGTAAAAGGCGCCTTTATAAATCCAAGCCCTGCTATTTCCCAGCGAAGCAAACTTGTTTTACTGGCTATTCTCAGATAAGGGGTATGAACTCCTGGCGAATTGAAGGACACAAGGCAGTCAAACAAAAGAGCTACTAGAAAAAAAAACACTCCAAACTAGAGGGAGTTGTTGCTGCCACCCACCAGATGAATAGATTTACCGCTGCACAGAAACACTGACTCTAACATCTCTGACTGGGCTGAGGCAGCTTGGCTCAAAAGACACCACCTGAGAATTTGCAACTGGAAACTGTGAATTAAGAAAATCTCACTTGCCTCCCTGGCTACTTGCATGGCACGGCTCAATAAGAGACACTGGGGCCACCCTTTGAATCGGCAGCAAAGGTGGAAAGTAGCATGCAAATTCATATGCAAGTGAATGCGCTTGCATACACGAGCACGGTCTATTTACAGATTATATGTGCCAGAGGCTTCTGCTGCTTCTGTAACAGAACCTGAACTTGTACAGAATGAATTTTAGACAAAGAATGAGCGGTACAGACAGTCTTAGCCGGCAGCACTTTGTGTCCCTATGAGGAGCTTTAAACTTTACTCCCCAAAGTCATTATATTCCATAAATCACTCACTTAACCAGACTTGAATCAGTGCAGGAAGATAAAGCTGGAGTATATCTCTCTGCTGGCCTTGCTTAAAAAGAATATATGGTATGTATCTTCTTTTAAGGGGGCTATATTCACACATGCCCTTGAAGAGCTTGATTTGTAGATATGAAATACGGTTTTTCGCTCTCAAAGCAAAATGTAGCTAGTCTGCACTCCTCAGCCCTCTGAAGGACCGCCTGTCCCGTCCCCGTATTAATAACCCAGACTATATTAATGTGACATTATGAACATGATCTTAAGTGACTACATATATAACCAAAACCACCAAGTGGGTGATATGAGCTGTTCAACAGGGGGGGAGGGTGTGGCAGTTAAAGATCACACAACTTGTATGTATGTACGCATGCAATACAAATGTGGTTGAATTATTTGATGCAGACAGAAACATGAGTTGTGCGCATGTGTCAGAAGTAGAGAGATTAGGCTCGGGGGTTAGATCTTGTTGAGAACGCTGACAAAGCATCCTTCAGCTAATACTCATCACTGACACAAATGAACCTCTTCAAATCTAATCTCACCTCGGGCACTTCTGAAACACACTCCTACTTGTGCATATTGAATTTTCACATTCTGAGCGTTTTAAAAGGAGTGTTCATGCACTTTTCAGACAAATGATGGCATCAATGTAGTCACACTTATTAAATACAATCAAAAGTATAACCGCTGTGCCCGCTGGGACTTCATATTAAGAGCTGTAATGAAACTTCAAAATGGAGCCAGCGTGAATCTGCATGATCTACACAGTCTGGCAACACATGGCCGTAGCTCAACAGAGCCTGCTGCTAATGATTATCGCCTTTGAAATAAAGTGCTGCGCGTCTCATAACTGAGTTCTGGGCATCTGTGTTTCTACTGCTTTCTTTAGGATTGGAAGAAACCAGACAAGCCATTCTGAGTGGTATACATTGTGTGTGGAACAGGTGTTTCAAATCCCTGTGCAATCAACATGAACAAAGAAACGGATCACATAGAGAGGTAATTCACTGCCAAGAGAAGCCTTCCATGTCCATATGTCCACAATCTAGGAATCAGCAAAGAAGAAAGTCACATATGAAACATCAAAGTAGGAAAACAAGTGGATGCAAATGTTCAAACTGAGCAGACTGTTTTGGGAGCTTGCCTTTGCTGGTTTACTTTTCTGTGTACTCTAGGTCTATGTTCATGCTGATTGCCATGTGAGCTCTTTGATTTGAATCACCTGTTGTGTGTCACACAGGATCACAGGTGTTTTACTTCTCCTGATGGAGGCAAAATGTGACCAAAAAAAGTGGATTTATAAGTTTAAAAATAAAAATCATGCATCTAGGATTTGAGTGTGCTGCTCTGTCCAACTTCCTCCTTCACTGGCCATTAGTTTAGTAGTTAGACAGGAGCTCCAAACTCAGATATTCATGGACCCTAACCCTAATCTATCTTAAAACACAGCTTGAAACAAAGAGGTAATCAAGCAAAAGTTTCTGTTGACACATTTGTCAGCAAGTGAGATTAAATTTGTGAGTAGATGTTTGATGTTTTGCTCAATCGTGATGCAAGCTGCAACGAGCCAAAACATGTAAATGATATTCTTTTAAAACCTGCACATTGTTGTTTTTTGGCTTTGAACGTGACATACTTTTCCCAAACACACTGAACTTTGCACAGTGTTGATCAACAGTTCATGCTTACACATTGGCCAACAGCCCGATGGGAATAACAGAAATCAGGAGACTTGATACAGCTAATAACAAGACATGTCCTGCGAAAAGAAGTTCTAGACGAGGGGAAGACTGCAACCGTGGAGCTTCCGTAACTAAGCCTACTTAATCCATGTGTGTGTGCGCACTGAGCCTGAGCACAACTACCTTAATGAAAAGGACAGGGCAGAAAGGACCGGCAGTGTCCAGAAATGTCTTGGCAAGAGGAAATTCTCTCCCCGTGACTCTGTCCCTCATGCTCTCTTGTGCACACACACGTATATGCACAGACACGCAGGAAATTATGTCCCCCTGGGATGTCCAAGTAAATTCTATTGAAATTCAGGCTGACATTAAGCGCTCACACCCTCATCAAGTACAAAAATGGACCTAACTACATGGAACAAGACCCTCAAACCTTCTTGGTAGACAAGGGCCAAAATGTACTTTTTAACTGCCGCCAGGAGCTCTATAGCTCACTCTGTCGGTTGTTTGGATGGTCGGTTGGTCTGTCGACAAAATTTGGTGGCCACAGTTTTTGCCCTGGGAGCCTGAGCTTTGCATGGAGGTTACAGCTACTGCAGATTCACACTTATTAATATTATGTTTCAACCATTTTAAGTACCAAGAGGGAAGAGCTCCCCACATGCAACAATAGTACAAAACAAATAAAATTAGAAGGGCACTCAGAGAGCGCAGACCTCCACCAAGGCCTTCAGCCTTAAAGTCACTGTGCTTAACAGTCTCTAAAACCCTCTATCACTACCCATTTCCGAAGTCAGAACTGAAGGGCTGCGTCTGGCAACAATTTGAAACTGACAACCTTTATGTAACTACTTCCTATTAGTACTCTTGTGTGAACAGACACCATGAATACATTCAAGAAAAGACTGTCTGAGACTGTGGACTGTTATCCCTATTTGAATCTCTATCTTTTCCCTCTATACGATGGTAGACACCTTTACATTCAGATGTGGTCTGACATGTTGCACAAAATAGTTTGTATTGAACATACCAAGGCCTTTAGCCACCAAGCTAGCAATCTTGGAACCCCTCAACTTTTGGTCTAATGATGATAAGCCTTTGGGGGCAACAGCCAATATTTCTGGAGATCCGGTGTAGTGAGCAGATGTCTGGTGTAGTAATCTCTATAAATAGATATCTGCATATGTATGCAGAATCTGTTGGCAATAGGACAAGAATTTGGTATCAAAAGTGTTCTTGTTTGCATTTGTAGTCCAAGATAGTATTGACCAATCATGTTTTAATGGGAGATAAACAGTCCATGTGGGGAAGCATAATGCATTGGCCGAAATGAAAACCCATCAGCTATCATCTGACGACGACTTAGCTTTATATGAGCTTTTTTTTTTTTTTTTTTTTAAAGTGCTTTAAAAGTGTTGGCCCAGGGCAGTTGTGGCTCAGACGAAGAGCGGGTTGCCCAGTGTCCACTAATTGGAAGATCAGCATTTCGACCCCCAGCTCTTCCAGCCAGCATGTTGAAGTATCCTTGGACAAGATACCGAACCCCAGTTTGCTCCCAATGGCTGTTCCATTGGTGTGTGACCTTGTACGGTAACCTTGGCCACCAGTATGTGAGTGTAACATGAAGGTTTGAGTGGTCAGAAGACTAGTTTAGTTTAGTTTATTGGTTTAAAATACAGAGACAATGCACATTAATAAACATTATTGTAAATATGCCGGTTTAGCCAGGTTGGCTAATTTTCAACCGTAGTCTCTGGGGCAGGTGACATGAGCACTACAATCATTAAAGTATACACTGCATAAAATACCTAATTAAATACAGTAAAATACGATACACAGATGCCAATTATTGATTTGTTTTTAATACAAACTATTAATATTACAAGTAAAAGTTAAACCTTTGGTGGCCTACTTAATAAAAACATCTATTGCTTTTAAGTCAACTAGATACAATTTGCTGCAATAAAAGTGAACTGGACAGACTGAAAACTTTTTATCTTACTAGATAAAACAGATGTTGGTAAAGTTTTCCTTCCGTGACATATTTTACAGTTGAAAAAAGTAATGAATCACTATATATCGCAACAATCAGCATACTGCAACATATTTAAAATCACACTTAAGTATCCTGATAATATTGTATCATGGGGCCTCTGGTGACTCCCTCCCCCCAGGGTCAAGTATGCCACCAGTAACCAGTATTTGAATCAAGCAGTTGTACAACAGCTCTGCACAGCCACTCATCCAGACGATGGGTCTCACAATCAGCCTCACCATCTCAATCGTTCGAGTGTTACATTCTTCCCGTGCTACGAAACATTGTGTACCAGCACACCGACTCCTAGGACACATGAACAGCACTTACACGTATACAAAGACACATACCTGCTCCCTAGGCACGCACACACTCCATCTGCCCCCCACGTTCACACTCACCTCAGTGTCCTGACCTGTCCTTTGCAGCCCATTTATCCTTCCTCTCTGCTTTACACCGTGTGTGTAAGTATGTATAGTATGTGTGGTATAATTTGTGCGTGTGCTTTTCCACCAGCCCTTGGTTGCCCAGGGAAAAGCTTCCCAAATGAACTATCCCTACCCCCAACCCCTTTCTTTTACACACATACACACACACTTTACTTATTCCATGGTTTCTTCATACAGTGGCGGGTCATGCCTCACCTTTGCTGGCAGGCTGGTGGCAATGATGGATGCATTTTCAGCGAGAGTAGAATCCAAATTAAAATAGGGTAGAGACACAGTGGGACAGGTCAGAGACCAGTGCTACACACTGTAGCTTGTCCTGTCTCTCCCTGTGGAACTGCTTCATATGTCTGCAGTTATTTTTATTTCTGTCCCCATTTCCATTTCATCTCACATTGGTTCATTTTTGCTCCGTAAAGCCATGTTTAATTGTTTCATGATGTTCTCACGCGTTTCACAGAATTGATAAATAAATCTCCCCGTTTATTATGACCTAACCCGTATTAATCTGTGACTCTACTATAATGGTACATTCAAGTGTGATAATAAAGTGTGATTGAGGAAAATGTCGAGGTGACCTGACACATACACACAAGGAGACAACCACACACACACACAAACACACTTGAAGATGCAGCAGACTGCTCTCTATTAAAACACACCCACACAGACACACACATGCAGCACATGTGCTCACACACCCCATACATAAACACATACAGTCGGGCTGTAAATGCCACTGGGAGGAAATTAAGGCAGCTGTGGACACATGGTTTCATCTGGTCAGTTATATTTATCCGACCCTCTCAGGTGTTTACTCTTCCTCTCTCACAGACTCACATTGATTATTCCATCACCATTTTGATGTAAGGTGTGACAGGAGCACACAGAGAGAGGAGCAGAGGACATCTATTGGAAACGCATACAAAGCCTATTTTTTTCTTTCAAACAAACGGATTGACGATGCACAAATTCTTATTTGTGGAAAAGCAGGAGGCGGAAGATTTTTACGCATATCCATACTCACACCTGGGAGCTGCCCAGTGCTGCCCTTTCCTTCTGCTGTTGGCTGCTAAGCAACTGTGTGGGACATTAAAATCAGATGATTTATTAAAAATCTATAAAGTGAACAATGCTGAAAGTATTTCCAGTTGGGCTGTCATGATAATTTCGTTATCGACTTATTGAGGTCAGTGAAAATAATCCAGATCATGTCCATATGTTGTACATTATTATTATTATCATATGTGTTTGTTCACATAACAATGTCACCCAAAGTCTTTGCCAATATGATGCCAGAATAAACAGCAAGCATTTTCCCTACCATTATAAGACTTTGATACAGCGCCTAAGCTGAATGGACAGAGAAAAACTATACTACGACACATTTTACTTTCATTTCTGGTTTAGCTAAAAGCTTATTGTCGGGGCATCCTGGTAGCTCTCCTGGTAGAGTGTGTGCTCCCATATAGTCTTTAGCCTCCTGGGTTCAAGTCCTACCAGCCACTTTTGCTGCATAATTTTGTTAATAAAAACTATGACTAAAAATCTTCATCAACAACCTTTTTCCATGGCGAAGACGAGACGTTGATGAACTCAAAGTAGATCTTTGATAATAAAAACTACAAAGAAGTGTATGTTTTGTTGTCCTTGATGAGACGGGATTAAAATGTTAGTGGTGCGCTATCGGACATCCAAATTAGGGCAGAAGAGAACACAATGATAAAAAATTTTAAACATGATTTGTCTGCAAAACACTTACACCGGAAGAGCATTAGCCGTTAGTGCAAATTTTGTGCTGTAATTGACCTATGGCTAAGTCCCGCCCTCAAAAGCGATGAGCCAATCACAGTGTGTATAGCCATTCCCATACCCTCAGACATTCTCTGCCTGGATGTCCATTGAAATGCATCACAGAAAGTCAGTTTTGTTCGGTTTTATGAGCTTTTTCAGAGATTTGAAGTTTAAAAATGGTCAAACAGTGTGCATGGGGTACATGCAACTCCAACACAAGGTATCCTGAGAGGCTGGGCGACGAGGTGTATTTTTTACCCTTTAAACCACATCTCAACCGAGAAAAGTGTCTCCTTTGGATAAAGTTGTGCAGTAACATTAGACCACAACATCAACTCAATGTGATTAAGATTAACAATGATGTCTACATCTGTTTTAAGGTAAGCCAGCATTGTGTTTGAGGCAACGTATTGTCACTTTGCTGGAAAGAAATATAAAGTTATCTTTAACATCTCTAGCTAACATTAGCTAAAGTTAGCCTAACGTTAGCTCCCAGCTGCGTTGTTCATTAGGTCACCTTGTTTGCTGGGAGTTCATTAGTCTATTTTGTTCTAGTTTTGTACTTTGGTGATCATACATCATTGTTAGCTGTTGTCCAAAGGGCTCTAGTTAAGCTAACGTTAACTTCTGGAGCTTAGCTTCATTAATTTATCTGTAATCGCAGAGATAACAAAGGTTGGCAAACATTATGCTGAATGATTCAGTGTAAATACTGTAGCACCAAACTAACGGAGAGACACTCTTGGTAAAGATGATAAAAAGGCCGTTATCCTTTTCTCATATTCTGAGCCAAAAACCTTAACTTCAGTGGCACTTTAACTTCTTGTCTTTGATGGTGACAGCAACGAGATGACCTGTAAATTTTGGCTTGTAATTTAAGCTTTTCATCAAGCTTCTCAACCATAAAATGATGAATATATCCCTCCAATACGTTTAGGCCCTTTTGGTTACTTCTCAATGACATCTGATCATTGTGTCCCCAAAAATCATTTATTGCCTCCTGTGAAATGCCGTGTACTGTGACAGCTGCCATAGTGCCGGTCACTGAATGTTGATAATTTGTCCGAGTGAGTGGAGGGGGGCGTGGCTTAGCCATAGGTCAATTCAGTGGTAAACAGAGTGCTCCAGGAATGTGTCCTAAAACCACGAAATGGGTTAGCATTTTAGTGCTCCTGGCTCCCTCATCTCGAAGTCAGTGTTTTTTTTAATGGGTTTTTGGTTAGATGCCTGAAACAAGGTCTGTGTTTAACACAAGCTTAAGAGCATTTCATGTTTTGTTCTACGACATTAAATAGGTCAGTAAATATTAGGGATGCACGATTATATCGGCATGTCATTGGCCAAAATCAGCCAATGTGCTTTTTTAACAATTTAGCATGATAAATGAATATTACATACTGTATATTAAAAAGCATTGTATTTCACGTCTCCATCTGCTGGCGGGCCATCACGATAAGAGTAAGCATGCATAATATTATGTTAATTCTGCAGAAAAGACTTGATGATCACTACAATTAGGTGGAGGAAAAGTGGGTATATTGATATCTGTATCGGTTATCGGCCACACCATTGTTATACGGTTATTGGCATATCGATATCGGCAAAAAATCCAATATCACGCAACCCTAGAAAATACCCCACTCTTAAATTCTGAAACTTTTATGTACATTAAAAATGGTTGCTAACAAGTGGCTAAATGAGACTGCAGACTATCATCACGCTGAACACAGCTTTACAGCCTCGTTGTCATAAGGATGTTAAGTCATATGACTGTTGTGTCGTTCGTTTTTAGCCTAATGTTGGCCTTTTCACTTCTGGCGACTGCATTTAGGCATCAAAACTCATAATAGTGATGTTCATTTGTAAAGCTTATCTTGCAGAACAACATATGTAAGTATCATAAACGTTTATTTGCAATAACCCAAAAACCAAAATCCTATTGGCTTTTTGATGAGGGAACCAGAGCTACACTAACTTCCATGTCGGCCTACACAAAAACGTCATCCCTGGTGCTGTGTGTCTGGCAGTGGATGGTGGAGCCGTTAAATGGATTTGTGGAGTCTGTTAGTTAGAGCAGTGCTGTCAGCAGCTAGCTCAGCTTGTTAGCCACTGAACCACAGCACAGGGAGCAGCCTCCAGCTGCTGGTCTTCTCATCTGTTGATCCTCACAAGACTCCACTCAGATCCAGACTGTTTAGAGAAGGTTTATGGTTTGATCGCTGTATGACAGGCAGATTATCAGTGAGTGTAGCTGAGCTCTAAGTAAACAGTCTGAATTCAGCTGAGTTTTCTCTGACTGAGCTGAAGGTCCAATTGTAACTACTGACTCTCTAAGAAGATGAGTTTAAACCTCCAGACTAACATGTTGCAGAATAAAGTTATTCTGCTGCTTCTAAACAGTGAGATCGATAAGTCAGAGACACAGTGAACTTGGGTACAAATCCAAGTTGTCTAGTTGTCTACAAGTAGTTTTTTAAGGTCTCAAAGTTTTTAAGACCATAAATAGAGCCATGTTGAGCTTCTGAAATGATGATCAGTAAGTGTGTGCTCATAGATCATTCTTTAAACCAGTCACAAATTCTGCTGGTGAAATGCAAGTTTGTAAATATGTAGAAATTATTTGTAGCTGTAAAAAAAAAAAAAAAAATCATGAAATTTCAACACTTGATACAACCTGTCACCTTGATTCCAATTGCGGATACCTGTATTAGCCTAACTGAATTAGTTTAGTACTGACTAAAGCTGACTAAAATGTCATGACTTTTGTCAACTAAAACTCAGGAACATTAACTCAAGGTTTGGAGTTGTCGTCGACTACAAGTAGACTAAAACTATGACAGATAAATTAACTAAAATGTGGCTAAAGGTGCTTTCACACCTGCCCTGTTTGGTTCGTTTCGATCAAACTCAAGTGCGTTTGCCCACCCAGTGCAGTTCGTTTGGCCAGGTGTGCACACAGCAAAACAACAGTACTAAGACCTTCTTGAAGAGGTGGTCTCGGTCCAGTTACAAATGAACTCTGGTGCAGTTTATTTGTGGTGAGAAGTGCTCCGACCTTGATCTGAACCAACTGCAGTCACATGACACATTGTTTGGGTTAAACATGAGCATGTTACAGTCCTGGAGGATTATTAATGTGCACCTCCTCCTGTACTGCCTTAATATGCACATTCAGCACATCCACTGCATCAAAACATTGTTTTCTAGTTGGAGCCGCGCCTCGTTTTCAAACTGTATGGTTTGACTAAAATGAACAATGACAGCAATATAGTCCACGATGACCAGCGCTAAAATCAATCTGCGTAGTTGTCCCTCCATTGTGACATTAGAAAGTGTCACATTTATCTTACAAGTGTACTCTTCTTCAAGGTTTTGTTAACTTCCTGGATTTTGACCAATCAAGAGCAGCTTTCTCACGCAGGCATTTGATCTGGTCCGCTTGTAAATGCTGCCGTGAGAACACGAACCAACTCTAGGCAATAATGCAACTTTGCAACAGAATTAGTCCCTGATTTAGACCAAAGCAAGACAACTCTAGGTCTGAAAGCAGCCTAAAGCTAACTATTTTCATCTACAGACAACGACTAAATTGAAAAAAGCTGCCAAAATTAACACTGTGCTGCATGTCGTCTCTGTCTGTGCTGTCTAATAAAGGCGAAATATCCCCCAAAAAATCATCTTTAAAAGTTCATTGCTCTTTGAAAGGGTGCGCTTGTATCACTATGCTATTAAATAATCAATATAGCAGTGGCGTAAAATGGTTTAAAATGCCAATAATATTGTTTGTTATTACTAGTCTGGGACAATATATCCAACAGAAGAAACTGCTGTGACAGGCCTAAGTTCCAGCTGTGCCACATCTGCACAGCCGGAAACCCTTAACTCTTTTCAAAACCAATTTTAGAAGCAATTTTCTTTCTTTCCTGACATTTTAATCTTATGCATGTTAACAATTTTGAAGATAACCTTTTAGCTCCAGACTAAAAGAAATACATGTTAACCTTAAAAACCCTCTTCACCTTGATTATAGCGCTTCAGGTACGAGGCAGAGCTCAGCATTAATCCCTCACATGTGCTGCTGCAACAATCAAAATTGTGCTAATCTAAGTGAGCACAAATCTGTTGAACACAGGTGATCAAATAATTCTTCTTCTTGACATCCAAGAGTCAAAAAGGAACAAATCCTGCCACAAGCACGGAATGTCAATCAGGCTTCCTATGTAGCTGCTTTAAATGTTGTGAAAGTAATTATCTGACAGATTCGAGTATTACTGTTTGCATATTCCAGATATTTGAATGTGATGGAGGCAGCTTCTCCTTGATCTCAGTCAAGGCCGTCTGTGTTATGAGATTCACAGAGCGATGAAAAGTGCCTTGAGCACAGCGGTGGTGGCTTGTTTGTTGCTGCGCACATGTAAGAAAGACTGTAACCCTGACCTTTAACACTGTAGTGGTGCCAAGAAGGAGTTAGTTTCTGACTGTGTTTCTGACAATCTTGATAAAATGCCAAAACCAAAATAAACATTCTACTTGAACTTCGTGTCATATGTATTCACAAGTATTTTCATGATGCACAAATAGTCTTGGAAGAGAAAAATCTGAATCTTAAAGACTGCAGCTGGAAAGCTCATAGCCCTCAAGTGTTGACCAAAAACTTTCATTCTTTATTTCCTCTATTCCCTGAAAATACTCCAAAGCCGCTCGCAACAGATATGCATCCTGGAGTCCTGCAATCTCCAGGTCAGACAGGCAGACACAAGCAAACGAATCGCAGGACATCAAATAAATACTCACAAACACACACACACACACTCAGCCCTCTCCCCTCAGTGAGCCTCCAAGCCTCTTTCGTCTCTTCACTCCTCTATCAGGTTCTCAGGGGGAAGGGAAACCCATGAAATGATTCCTGACATGACGGATCACAGAGCAGCGCTGGTTGAGCCGTCTGATATCAACACTTTTCTGCCTGACTGTGGACAAGTAAGGCAGGGGGATTTGCAATGATTTCCCCTGACTGTAGCTCCAGCTGTATCTGCTCCACTGACTGAGGTTACTGATGCTGGCTGGCCCACAGTGCGAGCTAACCCACAGAAATGCTGTCACATGGAAAACTGGCAACTCCGCTCTTACTGTTGCTTTCTTAAATGTATTCTCTAAAGCGGAAACTTTATGTCGGATTTAATGAGTTGTTCTTATTTCAGTTTATTAGAAGAGTATAAAGACATGTTATAGAGGTTGCTTTTTAATAGTTCCTGAAAACACTTTCTGGACATACTAGGTTTTCATCTGAAAGTATACGTTGAGAGCACCAAGTGTCAGCTCAACTCACATCACTGAATATCACTGTTAGCCTCTGTTTCGCCTCTGTGGGTGAGCTCTCTCTCAAAACACAGACTTTGACACAGAGAATATACAGATCAATAGAAAGAATAATAAAAGCAAAACAACAAAGCGTCGACTTTTATGATTCCTGATGGAAACATATTCTTTTTGAGTGGTAACGTCCTCTATTAAACATCACTCAAACTCGTGTCTTTAGATGCTCTGTGCATTTGTAGCGAGCGAATTTCCAATTCAGCCCAGTGACTTTAAGTCAGCTTGGTGGGAGATGCAGAATTCCTGTGATGCAATCAGTTGGCAAGAAGAAAGATTGATTTTTAAATCCCTTTCTTGTGTCCTCACAGCTAAAGATCACATCTCAGATTAGCCATGTTGTCTCACACCTGCTGGCAGACCGGCGCTTTTAGGCAAATATGCATAAACACATCCAGCGAGTGACTAATCTAGACCGAAAAAGGACAGAGATGCAGTACATGAGCTCTGGCAGCTCATGTGAGTTAAATAACAGCAAGTGAGAAGGAAAAAAAAACACCTGAAAATACCTGCTGACTCCACTGCAAACCCTCCTATGCACAGCAGGTCTCACCTTATAAGTTCTCCACAGCGCTCAGTTCTGACGCGAACGGCAACAAAGAACTTTCTATCGGTGTCAACAGTGTTTGATGGTCGGAAAGACTGCTCATTAGCATGCTGAGATGCTCAGAGGTGTGAGCCACAACAATATTCGCACAATTTGAGCGTTTGGTTTCCTCTTGCTGTTTTAGTTCAACTCATTATTTTGATGTTTCCGAGGAAGTCTGATCAAAGTTCTGACTTAACAGATCGTCTCTCTCAGCTCATCATATATGGCCCTTAAGGGAAAATCAAGTAAAGTGCTGGAGAAATAGAGGAAAAACATATCAAGGTATCAAAAGTTCCCATCGTTTCCATCTATGTGTCTATTTGGAGCCGTGGAGTGTAGACAGGGAAGTGCTCCTTTTTCGTGAAAGATAAGATTTTTGTTCTGTCCCGCTCTGAGGATTACATTGTTAAAGACATATGAAGCACTGCTTTGTCACGCAACACAGATAGAAGTGACATATTTTGCAAGTGTGTCTCAGATTTAACTCCTAGTTTTCTGACACCCTGTGGAAGCACAGACAAAATGGAAAGAATACAAAGACAGAAAGACTGAGTCAGTTTTGGGGTTTCCTTTTTTTTTTCTGAATGAAAAATATCTTACCTTCAAGGATGACTTCTTTGCCAGTTTTCTTCAGAGCTTGCACAGCCTCGTCGTGTGTGGCCTCCCGTAAGTCAAAACCATTGACAGACAATATGGCGTCGCCAACATAAAGCGCCTCAGTCTGGTCAGCAGCCAGGCCCTTAAAAATCTTGGAGATGAGGATCGGCATCTTGTTCTCCTTCCCACCTGCATGGCAAGAGGAGAAAAACGTTGCTGTTTCATCTTGTGCATTTACCAAGAACCTGCTGCTGCTTTACATACAGTAATTGCACATTATACACAGTCACATCCATTCACACTTGCACAGTACAGCTTCTGGGCCCTGATCAGCTTTATCAGAGCAGCTGGGAATTAAGTTATTTTCTACTTACACAATCCATGCAAAGTGCAAGTGCTTATGCTAAAAGCTTCAGTACACTGACAAACTCGAATATGGCATGTTGCTACAGGCTGTGGGAATATGATGCTGCCAGCAAATGCCAACTTCAGACTGGAAGGTAGAGTGTGCAAGTAACAGTGAGGGAAATGACGCCAGGAATAATAACTGACAAAGAAACCCAAGACAAAGATAACAGCTTAATTTATTTTAGAGATACAGTGCATCATCAGTGTCCAGCACCTGCATGTCGTTCACACAACCACTCCAACCACCAACCACTGCAATCCTCAAATTAGAGCATTTAAGGTGACCTCAGTCCCCTAAACTACAGAGAGCATATGAGGACAGACAGACAGCAGCGATTACCCTCCTGTACTAACTTCTACAGTTTCCCATCTCGCCCTCCCTTCCTCTCCCTCTCTCTCATTAAACGAAGGTCAGCTAGTAAGCTGATGGATCTGCCTCTTGCTGTGGGCCTCTACTCTTCATGAGAAATATTGTCATTAATGTCAGCTGGCAGTTGGACTCTGGCCTTCAGGCTAGTGAGAAATTATCTACAAGAGGATTACATTTAATTAATTTTAAATACATCCTCCACAGGTTGCTTCCTCTGGGTGATTCCTTTTAGATTTAACTCATGTGTCTTTCTTTGGAGGCCACTGCCTGATGCTCTTAATTAAAAAACAACACAAAAACACCATGGCTGAGATGACACGCACTTCTACTGTGCATGTCAATCAACGTGCTGGGATTTAGCAGCTACTTGACCGCACCGTGACATCAGATTGTTGTTTACTGCATGACTGAGTGTTAGAAGCGAGGTGATGGCCTGTGCTTACTGAGTCTCTGAATCGTGAGGTGTTGATAGAAATGGTGAAGTGAGGATGAGGTGAAGGGGACCTTCAGTAATACTTGTTATTATCAATATATTTCATTAAACCTTTAATCAGAATATTCTGAATCACTAAGCACAGTAAATATACTTGAATTTGGCATGGAGACATGAAGACATTCTGCCATGATAAAGATAACAACATGAAGTTCTGCACAGTGCGAAGGAAAAGAACACTGCAATGGACATCTGAATACTGTACCTAATTCTCAAGCACCAATATTCTGTCTCTGTTCAATTTATACAGCATACAGTATTCATGCAGCTGTGGTTACAAGTGGAGCTGTGGCTGTCAGACAAGAACTGAATTCATAAAAAAGAGCAATTTAATGTGTTAGGCTAAATACCCTGGAGAGACCTGAGCATGTCAGAAATTAACCTCTATTTGATAATGCTAATCAGTGGAGGACACAGGAGGGTATCATTTAAATGTTCAGCATCGCCTAACACCCTCTAAAGAGACATGGTTGCAGTTTCTGACTGCTCGGCATGGATGACCCTGCAGAAGGGCCATAAAGTTATGAGCATGGTGTTTGCCACGACACTGCTAGCCAACACTACAAACTTTACACCCATTTCCACCAAACACTTTTTATGGTATCTTAGGAACCAAAAGTAACCCTTCAGACGTGGTACCTAGACCCTAGCGTTTCCATGGCAAACAGTACTCTTCCACGTAGGCAGGGTTGTTGTCATTCACTGTATTTCCTCATTACCGGTGACACAGATGGAAGTCTGCACCCCATTTATCGTCCACAGAACGAGGCTGCACGCTGACATTTTCAGAACCAAATAAAACAGGCTGCAGTGAGAGTCTCTCTCCATGGGATATTCAAAAATGTGTGGGTTTGTGGATTTAAGCCTTCTAAGGCAAGCTCAGGGGTTAAGTGTTGCCGGAGCCCACAGGAACGACTTGAAGATCCACTCATCAATAAAAGTGTATGCCATATAAAAACTAAAGTAATGGTCAAAGTTGTCACAGAAATTTAAGGTGTGTTGATGGAGTCACTTCTGCAACTCATGCATTGAGTAATATAACAAGTTAATGTTCCACTTTAAAAGTTGCCGGCAGTCGGTCCAGTGAATTAAGTTATCTTTTTCTCCGACTGCGGCTGCTGCAAGAGGCAGCAAAACATCCTTTCATTTTATAGTTACTGTACAGTCTATTAAAACTCTCCACGGTATGAACAGTGGTTACATGAGCCTCAAAACCAGCCACAACTCAGCCCTGAACAGAGTGACCATCCGCTATTGACCAGACTGCAGTGTTCACAGCTCCACCTTTTAGTACCAGATCTGTGTGCTAGGTACCCCAACAGAGGGGGGACCAAAAATGGGGACGGTACGGAACAGTTCCATTGGTACCATCCACAACTTTTCACAGAGGAAACGGGAAAAAAAGCATACCGAACTGAACTGTACTGCAACATGCTGCTCGGTGTAAATGAGGCTTTTGTTGCTCTTTTTATTCTGAGGTATAACCAATGATTTCCGCATCTGTATGCATCAACCTGAGTTCAACTATTCCCACATGGGTTCAAATTACTGGATGCTCCCTCATTCATTTTAGGCCAAAGCTAGATCTAGTTGATGTTTGAGTCCAAGTGTTTTTTACTTTTATGTTTTCGACTTTCAGTCTGTTGTTGTCGTCCCTTTGTCTTCAGTAAAGCACTTTAAATTATGCCATATATGAAATGTGCAGTACAAATCAAACTGCCTTGTGTTAAAGCTGACTTCACTATGATTTGTAACAAAGGGAGATTGCTGGGTTTGCAAGGACAGCCAAAATATTTGGCTCTGTAGGAGGACATGGTAGACTGTGTGTGTACAATATCCCAGGGGAGAAGCTGCAACTCTACTACTATTAACTTTATGTGTGATTGTATTGCTGAGGAACTGCTGGTCTGATCAGTGCTCTCTGATACTCTGACACTCACTTGGTCCTCTGGTGTCCTGTGCTAATAAAATCCCCAAATACTGATAAGAAGGACAGCTCAGTTGATGAGTCAGCACCAACTGAGCCTGTGAGTTCCTTCAACAGTAATGAATTGTACATTTTATCAGGGTTGGAAATTCACTTTTTCATCCACCTGCCACTGTAGCTGGTGGATTCAAAACTCTACCAGCCACTCAACAGATTATCTTTGTTTTTAGGCTGGTGAGTGAAGTAAATCTTTACCAGCATTTGCCTAGTGGATGGTGCTAATTTCAAACCCTGCATTTTGCACGTGACATGCTGTATAAACAGCTGTGCAGAACACTAGGTTTGCTGATTTGTCCACACACTGTAACAATTAAACATCTTTAGCATAAGTAACATTATCAAGGATAAAGGAGATTACCGGTATGCAGGGACATACTGTAAACAAAGATTACAGTGCCATGCCAACTCTAGAAGCTTTTTGTAGCAATTTATCTCCAAGTAAGTCAACAAAAGAGACAAGACGTGACCACAAAAGTGGAGCTACCACTTTCAAAATGTTTCAACTTTGCAGATTTTCAACCAGCTCTGTATCATAACAATGTTGGTAGGATGTGTAAATGAACTGTGGTAAACTTCCCTCCATCTCACCAGCACCCAGATCTCCCTGCTCATGTCCTTGCTCAAATCCTCAAACTACAGATTCTACTTCCGCATTTTCGTATGCCTGCCACTACGAACACAGAGAATATAGAAGCGGATCAAGCGAGAGACCCGCCCCTCTACGGAAATTAAACGGTAAAGCTAAGCAGTGCTGATAAAAAATGAACCAAGATTCTGTTACTGCATTGTATTTTTCTCTCTTAAAACATATTTTTAGCTTACTTTTAAACTGTAATTCAACATTGTTTGTTACCAGCCAGCCAGCCACCATTGTTTCATGTGTTGAAACAGACATGCTCGCATTGTCTGACCAACTGGCAGGAGCATTTATTGGTCTGGTGTGGTGTGGTGCAGTGTATTCTAGTAGTTGTAGGTTTACTACCTCTTGAGCAAAAGTGAATGTCACAGCCCTTTCTCTCTGTTTTCTCTGGTTGTGTAGCACCAACTTAAAAAGTATTTGCATCTTTCTACTGCACAGACAGCCTTGTTTTATTAGAAGACCATCTTAACAGTGCAATACTTCTCTGAATATGAGAAAAAAGCGTCTGCAAGTGAATCTGATTTGAAGTAATGACACTGCTTGTTTCTCAAAAGCTGTGCTAACAGATGCCTGTAGGCTACTTATTGGCAAATCCCTAATCTAACACAATTAAGATGGAAAAATAATAATGATAAATGTATGGTTCTGAATGTCAAGTTAAATGCCCTGCTGCCCTGTGAAGCCAGTGTCCTGCTTACCGCCCCCATCCAAATCTTCCCAGCTGATCTGGGGATTGAATTTGAATGCCCCCCAGTCCCAAGTTACTCCTCTAACCTTCAGGATACCTTTGCCCTTAATTTGCACTACCATAGAAAGTGCAGTGAATTACATTGCTCTATAATCTTCTTTGAGTGCTTAAGGAATCCATAGTATAATTAGTAACACATAAACCACAGACGTTTTGTCTGTACCGCCTACATGAAGGGTTTAAAGATTTAACAGGCATCCAGCAATTAATGACCACTGGGTCAAATGTGCAGGACAGCTCCAATAGATTTAAAGTATTTATAGAATTAACAGTGGAAAAAAAAAAGTTAACAGTTGTTCCCCGATGTGCACTAACTAAAGATGAAAACATTTCAGAAAGTAAAATCGATAGAAAGCTATGCCAAACAACTACAGTACATACTACATTACTGCTGGGCTGCTGATTCAACCACAAAACTTAAGGGTCTTGAGACTTCACCAGTGATCGGCAGTAAAAGACACGGCCGGCGACCTTTCAGCTTCATTAAAACTGACATGCTAATATCTCATGTACCAAACCCTTGCTAATAAAGTGCTCACAACAGCACTTCCCACTTTGCCAACTGCAGTGCTCTCTCCTTTAGCTTGATGAATGCTGGAAATTTATGTCGAGGATCTATTTAAAGCAAATGGTCAAACAAGTCGGTAGAAGACAGCCCAGTCATTTGAGACAGTCGGAGGATAATAGTGACATCGGTGTCAAAGCGATGAGAGGATTATATTGGTGTCCAAATGACTTGGCATCTGCCTCCAAATGATGTACGGCCAATCACACATATTAATTGTAGATTTTTGGACTGATAAGGAGAAGACTTGATGTAAGTGATGATTAAAGGGATAGTACAGATTTTTTTGAAGTGGGGTTTGTGGGGGTATTAAGTACAGGAGATTGCAGCTGGCACACTCCCAATTTGGAGAAGTGGCAGGAGTGTCATCATGGAAGCTTAGCGATGTACTGCTGTGGACAGGGGCAGCTGCAAAACATATTTAAGCCACCTAAGATCCACCAAATCTACACCAGTTTAAATGTAGTCTCTATTGACAGCCATTTTAATTGCTTTACCTTTCCGTCAGACAGCCCATACCGACAGGGTAGCCATAATTGGCTTCAGTTTTCCAACCATGCTCTCGTCAAAACCACCAGACTCCATTGGCAAAAACAGTAATTTTGGCTTGCTGAACACAGGGGAGCTGCTGGTCCTGCCACAGCCTTGATAGGTTAGTTTCTTTGTACTATTGTGTGACTCTGGGGAAGCTGAACTACCCCTTTAAAACACCAAAGTCACAATATCACAAACTATATAACTGATCGAGGCAGTGGTAGACCAGCAGCCCCTGTGTTTAGTGATGTTAAATCCCTGTTTTTTTCTATGGAGTCTGGCTTCAGACTAGTTAACATTACATGATTTTCACCACGATTTTGACGTCGCAGAGGATCTTGGGAGCCACCTTGGGTCGGAGGTGAGTCTGCAGATAGTCTGCCACGACGAGTCCTCATATGTGAACAAGCCTACGAGCAAGTCGCCCCCTCGTCTGTGACTGGGACTGGATATCTGGCAAGCTAGAAAATTGAAGAAGTGTGACACGACTGGCAAAGAGCATCAGCCAATAAGAGGTGGGATACTTCCCAGGTCAGCGTGCAGGAGGACGGAAGAAATGTGAGGAGGACAAGCCGGCAATAGGGTTGCCAGGTCCGCTTATTAGCCACGACTTTGGGCTTGTTTTTTTGTAAAGTCGCGTACAAATATTGGTAGTCGCAGGCTGCATTTTTTTGGGTTTGTTTCTAAAGTGGAGTTGCTTATTTTGGCTTGCTCTCTAAACGTCACCTTTCTCTAAATATATATCCGTCGCTTCTTTTGGGCTTGTTTCCATAGCCCTGGTTGCTTGTTTCTCTCCCAAGATCTGGCAGCACTGACAAGCCGGCAAACAACAACAACAATGGCGGTGTCCACAGGATCACGGGGAGCGCGTAGTGTTTGGACTTAGGCCCTGGAGGCAGATCTGATTCAACACTGGGAAGAATATCCATGCCTTTACGATGTGTTGTCTCCAAGTTTGGTGATGTCACCGCGTTATCTGGGGCTCTGTCAGCGAGGGCTTGGTGGAGACATCTTGTGGTGTGCACACACAGGTCGTAACGCAGTTGGCGAGACTCCCGATGACAGAAACGCAAGTCGCCAGGTATGAACACTCAAAAGATTATGATAGTCTCCGCGACGCAAAATCAGGGTGAAAATCGTGTGATGTGAACTAGGCTTTAAAAGACAGGGATATAACGACTTCAGTTCCCACTTGGAAATCGCTTTGACCGTAATGTAAAGCAGTGAAAATGTTCTAAATATAGCATACATTTTAACTGATATTGATATTTTTTTAGGTGGGGCCTTTCATAGGTGGCTAATATAAGTTTGGTAGCTGACCCCTGCATGGCAGTACACTGCTTAGCTCCTGTACTGGACTGCAGCCTGCTTCTCCAAACTGGGGGCTTCCAGACAGATGTCTACTGTCTGCAATGCTCTCACTGAGGATAAGTACCTCATACAACCCTGTTTCAAAAGATCTATCCCTTTAGAGGATTTTTTTCACCTTCCGCTTCCACAAACTATTAAGTCTGACCTTGGGACAGCCGAGAGGTGAGTGTCTACAACAGTGACAAGCACTAGACACAGCACCCTTTTCAACCTTTATTGTCGTTCCTTTTCTACCCATACTTTCACGTTTACTTCCTATCTCAAATACCCCTCACTGGCATGACTGCTGAATAAACATCGCTGACATATTGTAGGAAAAATAACGTCAATATGTCTGCCACTCCTACACAACCCCCTAATCCTCCCATACTCCCTTCCAACACCAACCTTTTTTTTTCGCCTTCAACTTTTCATGTCAAACACAGTTCAGCACCCTCCAGCTGGCAGCCCGTCACTCAGCTGACAGGAGGGTGGCGGTGGCGGAGGTGGGGTGGAGCCACCAGAGCTACCCCATGACAGGTAAATGAATGGTACTGGTTTATACAACACTGACATGTACCTAATTAGGTAATTTTTTGCTAACAGTATGTGTTGTTGTGATAATGCTCCTTTCAAAGAATTCAGTGTGATCAGCACTTAACTTGGGCAAACTTCATCCGCTGAGTTGCGTGCAGTGCTAATGAACACTGGAGCAAACAGCAGAAAAAAAAGTACAACACAAACCTTCGAAATAATGCGGTTACATGTTCCTGACGAACGTGCATAGCCACATTTGGAGAGAATAATAGATTTGTTGCATAACGCTGCACCTGCGCCTTGTTACCTGACAAAAAATATTGTCTGTGTGCACATCTGAGGTGTTCTATGACAAAAGACTTTGAGGCATCAAAACATGGCTTCATTATGTTTGCTCTAAAAATACTAGCATTGATTATAACGTGCATGAAGTCACATCTAGCTGGGATAAAACACACTGTTACAGTTTAAACAATGCCAGGGAAGCTGCTAAATAAAAATCATCTTTTTGAGGTGCTGTCACTGTGACTTTAAGTGTGGTACAACTCCTCACACCAAAGTGTTACACCCAGATCTGCAGACACACACCGTACTTCACCCTGACCAGTGGGCCTGTCTAGAGATCTGGAGCCTCACTTCCTAGCCTCCCCTCTTAAATTTAGACATGTGAGAGTAAAGGTTGACTGCCTCCATGCTTTCCTCTGCAAGCTGGGGTGGGCTCCCTAAAATTAACACTAGTGGAGTACTCCACTCCCAGCCACATAGCTTTCATCTTTGGCCAATGACAACTGCCTTCTGTGGGCTGCTCACTCTCAGCTGTTCACAATGTGGTGTCAGCTAGCCCACAACAACTTCGCCCTTTACTTTCATTTGCTTCCCTGTTTCTTTTTCACACCGTACTATTTCCTACTCCTTTTTTTTTTTTTTAAATCTTTTCTTCCTTTCTACTCATTTGATCTCTATGGTTTGTTCCAAGTCATGTTTCATGCTTGCTCTTTGAGCCTTTTGCCTTTCTCTTTCTATCCCTCTTCCAGACCCTTCTACCTCCCCTCCCTTCATTGTCGCCTTTGAACACCCGGCATCACAACAATGTCACGCCGGCAGGGTGCCAGCTATGATTTTGTTTTAATAACATGCTGTCTGATTTTCAAAGCCACCCATTTCTACAAAGATGGACATTACATTTATGTCATTAGGGGCTGGCTTTGTTGTTGTTGGTGGTGGTAGCAGCGTGGGGGAACTTATATTAACATGCCACCAGCTGCTCCAATGATGAACCATTTTGCTATACGACAATGGAGTCTACAGCTGTCCGTCAAATCGACCCCACCTGTCAATACGTGCAGACTGGAGACCTGTTAACAGGTGCAGGCTTTACGTTCAAACACAATGCACATACTGTACATATCCCAATGCAGGTCCATTATTCACCATTATTGTTGTGATGAACCACACGAATCACAAACCAAAGAAAAGTGGCAGTTACAACTTAACAGGTCTAGTTTACGCCAGGTAGACAGATGAATAAATTGGCAACTAAACTGCAATAGTGATATAAATTTGCAAAAGGCAACTTAAAGCAGACAAGCAGTGTAAAAATGTCAGTCTATCTTGTTTAACCTACAAATTTGAGCTGAAATAAAATGGGAAAACAATATCAGATGCCTCTAGGAAATAAAAATCAAAACATAGCTCAGACTGCATTATCGCCATGCTGTCCCTTTTATCTTCTGTATTTACATAGCTTCCCAAAGCTGAGCCATTCCTAGTCTTCTTTATACTGAGATCTCCAGCGAGATAATAGCCTGTTGCTGCAGGTCGAGGAAACAGGACAGGGAAAAGGCTTTTATCTGCCGCTGAATGGTACACAGCGCAGGTATGTAAGCCTGGCTTGTAAGATATGGCAAGGTCGCGACCTTTTCCCATGGAGAGGTTATAGGACTAATGCTGGTGTAACTATGATGTAGCAGCAGTGGGATATAGACGCATCTTTGCTCATTCAAAGACAGTTAATCAGCAAAAAAAATCTTTTAGCAAAGCAGTTTATATCTTGTGGAAACAGTGATAGATTTACTCTAGTTTCTGTGACTCCACTTTTCTCTATGTAGTATTTAACTGGTACAGTCATACCTTTCAGTGACATGACTTTGTTTACAGCAGGTGTAAGCACCGTTCAACTATATGGCTTGAAATTAAAATACAGATAAAATATAAGTGTTTATTATGCAAAACAACTGTACAGCTACTGAGAGTTGATATGTTTTTGTTTGTCTTGGTTTATAACATGTTGGGACCACACAGGAAGGTAGTCTCAACTCAATCGCTCTGGCTTTTAGTGATTTTATTGGAGTCATGAATAACTCATATTAATCTCAAACAAAAAGAAGGATTAGTGTTACATTTAAAGGAATACTTCACCCACAAAATGTATCAAATGAGTCACACAGTGTAACCTTGAATTGGTGAAGAAAATTTTTTGTCTTGCATGCCTCCATGCAAAACTGCAAACATGTCGATTTACTATCTAATTGGAGAGCACCTTTAACATCAACAAGCCCGTATCAAAACATCCATTTACAAACACTCAAAACACTGGTGCATTATAACCCAAGTCTCATTTATCCAGTCGTATACTCAGTACTTCCCAACAAAACCTTACTATTTAAAACTGAACTGAAAGTGAAACTTCTCTATGCTCTCTTCAAAGCAGACTCCAATACAAAGGCTTTTAAGAGAAAATTGCATGTGTTTAGGAAGTAACATAGACTCACTGTATTTTGGACATCACAGTATTCCTGATACCTGTCCTTTTGACATAAATTATTTAAATAAATACTCCCAGATCCCATCACTTTTTCCTCTTTTTATCTTTTGACCACCCAAGAAAACATCTACTTCATTAATTTGAGAGAAATCAGGGTGAATTTCCACTGTGTGTTGCACAAACATGGCAAGAGACAGGATTCTGTGACTTGATGCTCCAGGGAGGGTCGAGCCTGTGTCAGCAAAACACTATTATCAGGTTGATTTTAATCATGATAAAGCTTAATAAATATGGTCATACTGCCTTTTAAGTCTCACCTTTTCCGTGAGCTGAAAACAGCACCTGTCTGGAGTACGATGAGCTTTCACCATGTCTCCAGGTAGCTTTTTCATGATTTCTCTTGAATAATTGGTCCAAAAGGTGCCAATCAAAGCTGCATTGACTCGAAAGACCCACCCCCAGAGATGAGGCCAGCAGTCAAACGTTTAAAAGTGTGTGTATGTATTAAAGCAGCAAAGTGTGCCAGGCTTTGAAGCCAATTTAAGTAGAGGCCAAACAATGGTACTGCGATTTTCGTGGTCCGTCACCTGGTGCCATTGGAAAAACCAAAAAGACTTTTTCCTATAGACTAACATTGGGGAAGATGTGTCTCTAAATCAGTGAACGTCACAACCTAATTTATTCGGTCTGATAACATTTGGAAAGTCTTTTTTCGCTTCATGCATCACTTAGCAACTTTAATACAAATGAAAAGGGGCCCGCCTCCAATGCTGTATCTAGGTCTCTTAATACATCCATGAGCAAAGCAAATAGACCATTTTAGGCCGACGTCACAATGATTGTTAGCTGTAGTCAAAACACGACTCGCCACCACAGGGCTGTAGGCTACACAGGAGTCTTAAAATGTCATCTTGTTGTGTTATTGGGAGCCAGAATAGGAGTCATGGCTCACGACTTAAATTTCATCACATACTAGCCACCGCCCATCAACAAAAACAAAGACAACTATGGTTAAATGCGATCAGATGAAAGGACCAGTCCGATGTGATCATCAAAAATGCTTGCACGTGCAGCACACACTTCATATCAGGTTAGGGAAAAAGTATTTACTGTTGTAGGGATGAATATTTTTGTTATCATTTCCACTTAATCAGAAATTGGGGCGATACTGAGATGAATACTGGATTTCTCCAGAGCACTAATGTCTATCTACCGCAGAAAGTGTCCAAACTACAGAGTCCACACTACTGAGCACACAACTGAATAAATATGATTTAGTTATACTGCAGGAGCTGTGTGAGAGTTTGTAAGCAGATGTTTTGATAGCTTGTAGTTTTGCTGTTGTTAAACATGGTCCCCAATCAATCAATATATCAATATGTTCACTGTTTTCCATGGAGGCATGCAAGAAAGGTTTTCTTTTCAAATTCAAGGTATGGTAAGGTAAGATAAGGTATTCAAGATATGCAAATAGTCATTTTGGGGGTGAAGTGTTCCTTTAACATGTCATCCTTTGGCTTTAATGAGCCTATTGGACCTATAACTGATATTAAAGACATTATTGTTAGCTATAAATCCTCCTAAAAAGCTTGTTCTGAGTGTTTCTGAAAAAAGAATCACACAAACTAATCAAAATAACGTGTTTTCCACCCTTTATCAACCTGAACCGATTAACTTTGAGTTTCACCATGTGTTGGGACAGTGTGTGTGAAGCCTCACTGTCACACAGCTAGCCTGAGATTACAGGACACAAGCTAATTGCCATCTCCGGTGACTCTGGGACACTGAAATGGTTCCCCGTTGAGGTGAGGGGACAGCGTGAGATAATCACAGCTGTCAGTTTTTCCTCTGCGCAAACTCACGTACAGTCCTACATTTATTAACTGTGAGTTAAAATGAGAATAATAATTTGTCTAAACAAAATGGCGAAGCTGAAATTATCGCACGTTTAAAGGTCAGTTTGAAGTTAGCTAAAGTTAACTGACAAGTCAACGGTCGTGTTGTCGCCGTCGTCGCACTCCCAACTCCTCGCCAAAAACTTGTGCTAACTGACGCTGACTCGCCGTTAAGAGAAGTTATCCGTTTATATATTATTGTTTTGTAATATGTCTTTACCTTTGATACTGATTCCGAGTCCTCCAACATCTTGCTTGGTAACTCGCACGGTGCGCTTCACGTTGGTGATGGTTTCCGGGACCGGGGACGAGCTTAGGTTCGGGGGGTCTCCGTTGATAGCACCGGCGGGACTCGGGCTGGGCTTTGCGGGCTCATCTGCACCCTCCCCGGGGTTTACTGTCAGCGTGTCCTCGGTTAGAGTACCCAACACCCGGATCCAGCGGTCCACGGTCACTCGAAGTTCCAGCAGTCCCGTTTTCTGCGCCTTCATCGCGGCAGCCATGTTCAACGCATTCCTGGAATAACTCTAGACGGGCTGGCAGTCCTGTAAAGAGATAGGGGGGGAGGTGGAGGAGGGATGGGGTAGGGTAGGGGGCACACACTGAAATCCTCCCCTCTCCCTCTCACCCTCTCTCCCCCTGACTCTGTCCCCCCTCCGAGGAGCTTTATCCAGTAGTAAGAAGTAAAGTTAATTGAGGGTGATACGATTAGCAACGGTGTTGACACACACACTCAAAGTTCAAAGAGCTTCTTGTTGAGTCCCCACCATTAATGAACTGTGTGCGGTTGAGTCACACATAATTAAGTTTTGATTCATTTTTATTATTTATATATTTCATGTGCATTGAACCAGCCGGGCTCAGATCACAGATCTAATTTGCAATGTGCCCAACAGACACAAAATCACTGCACTGATATATACAGGCGTCCTGTCATGAAGAAAATGAAATCAATAGTCCTCCCCATTCCAGATATACTGCCCTGCATATCCAGCAGAGAGAGCTCATATCAGGCATGAAATCTACAAAATCATCTCCAGTTTGATGACAGGAAACACGCTTATAATGGATGTGATGTTAACAGCAGAGTAGTAAATAAACCTCATTTTACCATCAGCTCAGAAGAAAGGAGCATATGTTTCTTTTAGTTCTCGTTCAAAAGGAAAAATCCAGGCTGAATTTGCCAAATGAAAAGGATACCAACTCATAAGTGCCATGACAATTCTAAGTCGTGGCAACAAATGCTCCTTAGTTAAGCTGCTTGTGGAAAATAAACCCCCCCAAATCAATACACAGCAAAATCTTAATAAAAGGTAGACACCGGACAAGCATGGTGTTCTCAAAAGGGTGGTTTGCCCGAAGCTTCCCTCCAGTAGGCACTAAATATGTTGGCAGCGCAGTATATGAGCACTGATAAAGCTGAATCAATACTGGCCACAGACCAAAACCAAAGGACCTGATGTGCCGAACGGAGTTGCATAAGAGCGAAGAGAAAAACTCCAAGAGATTGATAAAATACACATGTAGTTACTGGTAAGGAAATTTGCTGCTGGTTCTCTTTGAATTGGTGGAGCATGGCATCAATGTTTAGGTCAGGAGTTCGTCACAAATGCAGGTACTCATGGTATGGAGCTTTGGGAAATGTCCTCTATATCATCCTGAGACCCGAATTTTTGTTTGGTATGCATTTTTTATTTCTGCTAGCTATTTGGGATCAGTAGGACCCTTCAAGGATAAAAAATGAAACACTGTCGAAGATAATTAAGTCCCAATGTCCTAAAACGAGACGATAGTAAAGTCCCAATGTCCTCAAACGAGTACTTTCTAATTCTTAGCTTGTTACTGTTGCTAAAATTGGACGAATTTGTTGCCGTATCAAATTAACATTATTAGTCATAAATAAACAAGTTTCAGGTGGCATGGTGGTGCAATGGTTAGAATTGTCGCCTCACAGCAAGAGGTTCCTGGTTCAAACCCTACGGTGTGGGGTTCAAACGCAGGGTGGGGGAGCCCTTCTGTGCGGAGTTTGCGTGTTCTCCTTGCGTCAGCGGGGGTTTTCTGGGGGTACTCTAGCTTCCTCACACAATCCAAACATGTCAGGTTAGGTTAACAGGTGACTCTAAAGTGCCTTGAATGGTTGTCTGTCTCTACATGTTAGCCCTGCAATAGTCGGGCATCCTATCCAGGGTGTGCCCCATCTCTTGCCCAATGTCGACTGGGATAGACTCCAGCCGCCCCGTGACCCCCAACAGGGTAAGTGGTTACGGAAAATGAATGAATGAAAACGAGCTTCAACCATAAAATGTGATCAGGTTTTGGACCTTGTCCACTTTTGTGTCGGGATTGGCTACAGACTGAGTTGGCAGAGATGGCAGCCATCTTGTAACGTAATCTTTTACATGGATTAGTGCATTGTGCCAATTATCCTTCCACATGTTCATCGATGGACACCTTGTTACAACTTCTACTTCCACTGAGATAGTCAAGTTTGAACATCTTCTTGGCGCTCTGCCCGAGCCACTAGATGGGCCAAAAAAGTGTCAACGAATGAGGACAACAGGAAAGAATGTATAAGCTCAAGTAAACCCAAAATGTGGGAGTCTCAGGAGGACACGGCATACAAGATAGATGCCTCAATTTGGATAATTTTCCAAATAATCTCAGTCCACAAGACTACACCTTGAATAACTGCCTCTAAACTAATACTATTTTCAGATCTATTTCCTTCCACCTTCCATCAGTCTGATCTAACTATTCTGTTTTTAGCCGACAATTTGATTTGCAATAATCCAGCCACAGACACCCACAGCTGACCCTTTGTATGAATCTTTCATTTAATACTTAAAATAAGAAGAAATCACTCAAAAATGCTGTCTAACATGCTGCATGCTGATTTGTACTAAGCCATGATTTCAGCCGTAGTATGCTGACAAAGCCATTTACCCTCGGTCTTGACTCCAGCTCAACATGGTTAGGCCTAAGTATTACGCCGTCTTGGTGACTCAGCAGAGGTGCACTTAATTGCGCAGAGTAGACATTAACAACATGCGTGACTCACTGAAACAAGCTGATGAAGCAGTCCACATTTCCCATGCTCGACTGCATCTGCAAGTAATCTGCCAGCCCCTTCAGCTGTGTGTGTGGCAGCCTGCGTTGCATCTGCTTCACAGCAGGTGAAGTTCCAGCACCCAGTTTTAGCAAACACTCTTCTGGGTGGGTTGGTGAGGAGCAATTGCTTCTGTAATGAAAACAAGTTTGAGACATTGACTGGAAATTGCTCTCAGTTTATACAGATGGTTTAAAGATGCTCATCTGTTAATAAAACCTACTTATAACATTAAAGCGGCCAAGCAGAGAGACAACCTCTACCTAAACTGTTGCATTCACTTATAATTGGTTACTCTGATATGTATTGACTTGTGGATTTGTTTCCTGTAACTGAATTTCATGCATCGTTTGAACATAATGTACAGACAAACTCAGTGTTCTGCTCAGTACAGGCTTTTTAAATGTTGGTTTTCAATCTTCTGTCTCCCCCTAGTGACCAAATGGCTCCATTACTTTCAACCAGACAATCTCTTTTAAAATATGAGGCAGATACTTGACATGGGGTATTCAGTGTTTTCAGCCTTTATCTGTTTTATAGGCTTTTAGAAACATTTTTTAATTGTTGTGTGATGCCAGTTTTATTTTGAAATAGACAACAAAAGAAAAAAAGCAAATAAAAAACAGAATAAAGGGCTACATTTTAGACTTTTTGTATGTTTTTGCTCTAAAACTAGGCTGACTGATTGTAATCCAATAGACACTGCAGATGTCTTTTTTCATAGATTAATAATAATGTATGTTACGCTGAGATTTAACTCCTGGACATAAGATGAAATATACATTTACTGTGTCATCAGCTAACACTAAACCACCACAGTCTGTCCCAGGATTAAATGCATCACAGTTATTAACACATATCCAACCACATGTTCAGTACAAACTTTTCACAGTCATGTGGTTTAAATAATTTATTTTGAAATCATTACTGAAAATATCTGTAGGCTACTCAAGGCCTTGTTTTTAATCAGCACATTTTTTCATTTACTGGAAACTGCACAAGCCACTACAATTATTCTTTACCAATAAGAGCAGCGTGTTTACAAATGGGATATTATTCATGTGTGTAATATTTCATAGACTGTGCAACCCCTTTGGCACTTACCAAAAGAACATTTTGTTACTGGTGGCTGATTAAAGCACATCATTAAACAATTGGTTTGATTGATTTAAAATGCATAAATGGTTGAATAAATACATAAATAGAAATTCATAATTACTTTTCGTGTAAACATTGTAATGAACATTGTCTAACAGTTGAAAACGAAGCTTCAGTGTGAGCGTAGATGTTTTTTTGTTTGGACTCAAATTAGGATATAATGCATAATATAATGTATTTTTGTTAAGAACCAAATTACACTCACTGGCCATTTTATTAGGTACACCTTGCCAATACCAGGTTGGACCCCTTTTGCCTTCAGAACTACCTTAACTCTTTGTGGCATAGATTCAACAAGGTGCTGGAAACATTCCTCAGAGATGTTGATCCATATTGACATGATGACATCACACAGTTGCTGCAGATTTGTCGGCTGCACATCCATGATGAGAATCTCCCGTTCCACCACATCCCAAAGGTGCTCTGTCAGATTGAGATCTGGTGACTGTGGAGGCCTTTCTTTCCCATTCTGATGCTCGGTTTGAACTTCAGCAGGTCGTCTTGACCATGTACACATTCCTAAATGCACTGAGTTGCTGCCACGTGATTGGCTGATTAGATAGTTGCATAAATGAGCAGTTGAACAGGTGTACCTAATAAAGTGGCCAATGAGTGTATATAGGTAATGTTTTACCAATCTTTTTTTATATTACCAAAGAATCAAATGACTACGTGTGTAATATGAGAGGTCGTATGTAGTGACAAACACACAGGAATACTTCCCAACTCTTTTTAGCCTCTTTCAGCTCATTGTTTTGGTTATCACCCACAAATGTACTGAACAGTTTAGTCTCAGCAATCTAATTAACCCTGTTCCCAACCACAGCAGGCAGCTGTTTTCAGCAAAAAACACCACCGCTAAACCCTACTGTATGCTGGCTGGCGAAGTTAGCAACTAGCTAGTGAACACAGTGGAGCATTAAACTGACCTTTAGCGGACATTTAGCCACCCAAAGAGCCAGATATTGCCCTCAGTAATTGGTAGAAAACAAACAAGCAACTAAATTAATCAATAAATTAAATAATACTGGATGTGTAGCCAGGTAGGATTTGCTAACATTACAACAGGTAGCAGTGTGTGGAGTTGTTGTGCCCCCTAGTGGCCATAAAAATCATTGTAAGATTCAGATTCTTTAAATGTTCAAGACGTGGTAAACTTGTGGTGAACATGATCCAGTTAATTGAGTTTTTATTTTAATATGTCTCCCCATAAACTTTCACCTACACTTACACTGTTATACAACACTTTGTTCAGACTAAAACACTTGTTCTATTTAGCACATGTATAGAGCAATACAAACCATTCGGCAACAATGAACTGGGGGCTTCAACGACAGTGCTCGCTTTAAGCAGTGCATCTACCTAATGATGTTCGGCATTATGACAAAGCATTTGACCAACTGACCTCCTGTCTATACATCTGTCAGTCTGTTCCTTTGTGATGTGAATGGCAGGTGGCCGGCCTATCTTTCACAGTACCAGGCCTTCATATTTTTTTAAAGCTTCAGTGAATGGGACAACAGGATTTGTAAGGATCTCTCACACACAAAAGAATAGATGTCCTGTCATTGGAAACACACTGGGAGTTTGGAGTTGATGTAACCACCATAGACTGAAGAAGTTGCTGGTCATATGGAAACATATGTACGGTGCCTTACATGAATATGTGGACAGTGATGTTTTTGGCTTTACTCCACATTTGACATAAGATGAAACAACTAGTGACAATTGGGAACAATAGTCACAGTCAGATTGATATACAAAATGTGGCTTTGTTATAGATTTATCTATCCAGCAGTATAAATCATCTTAATCTTGACCAGCAACAATATTAACATGCTCCTAACATGATAATGCATCAATATAATAATCCAATAATATAGAACATAATATGATATTCTAAAAGAGACCATTCTACTTAACAGGTACTTTAACTTTTTTATTTTACTGTATTTTATTTATTATTATTATTAATCTTACATTATTTTATTTTATTTTATCTAATTTAATTTCTATTTTTATTTTATGTTATCTAATTTAATTTTAGTTATTTTATTTTATTTTATTGTATCTTATTTTATTTTATTTATTTTTATTTTATTGACATTGATATATTGATATTTGATACTGTCAGTACATTTTAAGAGGCTAATACTATACTTTTTCTTACATAAGTAATGCAATACTTTTACTTGTAACAGCTGCTGCTACTTTATTTAAGGACGAGATCTGAATGCTTCTTCCACCACTGCAAAAGCAATGATTGAATTAGGAAAAAGTTAACATGACATATATAACAGAACGTAGACAACAAAGAATACAACGGACAATCAAAAAAAAAAAACTTGATTCTCACGAGAAAACCTTTTACATCACATATAATTGATTAATTTATTTTTACCATTTTATAAAATCATTATCTTTATTATTTATTTGTGTAAATATTTAGGGTTTAAAGGATTTACTCTGATTAATGCAGAGGGTGTTTAAAAGTTTAAAAAATGCTTCAAAATATTTGTATTTCGATTAGAGCTGCAACAATTAATCGATTAGCTGTCAATTTTTATATTAATCGCCCACTAATCTGACAATCTGTGAATTAGTTTGAGTAATTTTATGAGAAAAAAAGTTAAAGTTCTTTGATTCCAGCTCCTTAAATGTGAATATTTTCTTGTTTCTTTACTCCGCTGTGACAGTAAACTGATTATCTTTGGGTTGTGGATAAAACAAGACATTTAAGGACGTCATCTCGAGCTTTGGGAAACACTGACTGACATTTTTCACCATTTTGTGACTTTTTATAAACCAAACAACCAATCGATTAATGGAGAAAATAATCAACAGATTAACAGACAATAAAAATAATCGTTAGTTGTAGCCCTAATTTCAATCAGATAAAAAGGACACACACATGCACCCAACAGAACACACTACAACCCCCCACTTGCCATCATCAGCCCCGGTTCAATCAGCCACATATATGCATGTCTCAACTCCCCAAAGACAGTGGACAGTTGGGGTGGCCTGCTGATTAATTTCAACCTTCCCCCTCTGCTTCCCTCTGCCTCCTCCTCCCCCCTCCTCCTGCTCCTGCCGTTCTCCAACCATCTCTGCATCCCTCCATCCATCCCTCGCCTGCTCTGCAAAGGGCAACAGCTCCAGAGGTCTACCATATGGGCCAGTGTCTGAGCGGCCGACTGCCTGCCTCCCTGCAGCTTGCGTGTGTGTGTGTGTGTGCGTGTGTGTGTGTGTGACTCAATCCTGCTCTGACTGTTAGCCCGGCCCACCTGTTCCTCTGTAACAACAGACCAGACCTCTCCACTCCAGGCCGTCCAGGGCAGGCTGGTGATGAAACAGATAGATGAACTGATCACAGACAAAAAGATAAATAGATTTGAGAGGGAGATGACAAGAGATATGCAGATGTGACAGTGGGGGTTTGGAAAAGATTGGAATCAAAAGTGACAGTCGGATGAGTGATGAGCAGCTGTAAATCATATTATTGATAAGCATCTGCCGAGCGGGTAGGAAAGTCACCAGAAATGTGGTCAAAATGGGTCAAAAGACAGAAACCCAGATGGACGGACCCACAAAACAGACAAACAGATGAGCAGATGAAAATAGATTTTAAAAATATGGAATATATTATTCCCAAAATATGAATGACAGACTGCGCGGTGAACAGACTGTGGTAGACAGACACACAATGCTGCTCCCCAAACACCCGAGGACACGGGACGATAATGAATGAGAACTTGGGGGTGATAATGAGAGGTCAAACAGAAGAATAAGTCCCAGGCTTGTACACCTGTGGCCCACCTTCTGCCATCTAAACCGCCCCGCGACCTTTTTTTTAACCCCCGCCACGTTCAGTTACTCTCATTATAACCTCCTGAATAATGTAAAGGTATATATGCATGAGGGATCCAAGCGGAGGAGAGGAGACAGGGCAGAGGGATGGAGGGATCTACATAATAGGGCTATCTCTCTCTCCATCTGGTCATGTGTTTGTAATCTTCCCCTCCTCCTTCCTAATGCTGATCTATCTGTTTGTCTGACAGACCCAGTGCCCTGTCATCCTCATCAAACTCCCCCAAAAACTATTTAGCTCATGCTAATAGCATCATGCTCTATCTCCAGTCTGCACAGTCTGTCTTATTTTGTGCCATGAGTACTATGAATGTGTATCAGAGAGTGTGTTTTTGTCTCTATCTGTGCATATCGGCGTCCGTTTCTACGAGCTGACGCGAGCACTTTGCAGCCTCGGGAGAATTAACCAGGCGTCTGCCACCTGACCCCGTTGACTCCGACCATCCTGGGCTCAGCTGATACGCGTGCCGTGTGGCCCTGACATGAGGAGGACAAAAAGGCAGGAGGAGTGGGAGGAGGCTGAGGACAGAAGGACCAGCAGGCAATGAATGATTATGATGACTAGGGCCATCTTGCTGGCCTCAGCCCCCCCTACACCCCCCCCCCCAAACAGAAACCCTGGCCTTGGCCCTGGCTCTGGCTCCCACATGGAGTAGTGATCTGGCTCGGGTCGGCGTGGGTGAAGTGTCACCACCAGGCAGGGTCTGGTCTGTCAGCTGTTGGGGATGACAGGAGGAGAGGAGGGGAAAGAGGGAGAGGAGGGGAGAGATGTATGTAACAGAGGGCAAGAGAAATGTACAATAGGTGAAGAGACATAAATCGTGAAAAGATAATTGGTAGGGAGAGCGAAATCACAAAAAGCCAACAGAGGGAACATGAAAGAAGGCACGGGGGAGAGAAAAGATAATATTGGAAGGAGCAGACTGAAACAATAGATAAAAGGGAACAGGTTTTGTGGAGGTGTCATATCTGCCAGGCCTTATGCAACCTACAGAGCGCACGCAGATGGCACGACTGCTGAGAAAGTAGGGTAAACAGTCCCTGCTAATGACTTGCCCCCTCTTGACTCAGTACAGTCGAGTGAAAAAGCAAATAAATTGGAGAAAACATTCCCTCAAGGGGATTAAGAAATCTGTCAGGTCAACCACTGTACAGTGCAGAGGGTAAGTGAGCAGGGTTGCAAAGGGTAAATGTGTGGGCTTATATATTCATGGCATCTTTTCACAGTGTTGTTGGCACTGTCAGATCACTCCGAGGCAGCGATTACTTAACTCAGCAAGCTGAGCAGAGAGGAGGGGTGGCCAGTTCCTCTTGAGGCTGAGGAGACTGTGTGTCCCTGCAGGTCTGCCATAGCAGGCCTTATGAAAATAAATGCAAACAGAGAGGGTAAACACAGGAGGGCTTCATGGTGATCTTGCTCACGATGAGAAGTACAGCGTCCAGAAATGAGCAAGATAAAATCCACTTGTGTCCAAATAGGTGGTACTTAAAGCTTGGTGATGTAGATTACTTGCAAATTATGTCAGCTTGCTCCCTTCATGTTGGACTCTCCGCTTGTTATATCCCACAAAGGTTAGCACTCTCAAGACAGTTTGTGATAAGTCATAGTTTATCAAAGATGAACTCAATCAAGGGCGTAAATATAGACAGCGTAAGCAGTACAGTTGACCTTTGTGATGGTCCAACAAGCTGTCGCAGTGAGCATGGAGCCCACACTGTAACTAACTGCACTCCCTGAAGAAATATTATCATATTTTTGGAAAAATAAAAGAGTGATTCCAGAGAGAAGCAGACAGAGGGGTCTACAGTCTGTGTTTGAAGGATATATCCAGGATGTCAAACTGACTCAGCAGCAACAACAGGTTAAAAAGACAAAGATAGTTAGAAGCTAAAGCCGAACTATAGGCTACAGATCACAGTGTAAAAGTGAACCACCACATCACTGCTGATCGCCACACAAGACAATGAATATAATGGGAAACTTTGCTGATATTGAACCAGCTGTGTGGCATCACAGTGTGTGCAGATGAACAGTGTTTGGCTTCTCGCCACTGCGAGACTTGGACCTCCACCGCCGGACAGGCAGGGATCTCCGGGGGAAGTCAAACAACGTTCATCTGTGCACACTGTGATGACACACAGCTGGTTGAATATCAGCAAAGTTTCCCTGCTTCCCTTCACTGGTTCCTGTACAGCAGGGTTGGTCTTTGTTTCACTGTTACAATCATTAAAAAGCAAAAGCAGCATGTGTATACATTCAGTAGGCTATATCATATCTTCAGTAGCTAGCTAGCTAACCCTACACTTTTCAGGGTCTGATTTTGGTTTTGGATCAGGGAAGAAACGTATATCTTTTTCCAACCTCTCCAGGTAACGAGTGTCATTAATACACAACGTGCCCCAGGCACAACATTTAGCTCCAAATCCACAAAACCAGCCTGAAAATTAAGGAAATCTGAAATGACTGCATTAGAGTCAATGGAGCACAGCTGTGTTGTTGTTGGACCCTGGTCTGAGGCGGCCCAATGCTACATTATGACTGGCCGGTCTGCATCCAGGGGTGGGACTTAGCGAGTGATACCGGATTGCTACCTTGGACACCTGTGTTCAAAAATATTTGCTATATATATATGTCCTCAACAGGTTTTTAAAGCTATCTAAAACAAAGTTATATGCTTTTTTATGCTTCTATATCAGTAAAAACATCTATAAATATCCTATAAAAACTATTCAATTGAATGATTAATTACTTTCTTTCTTTAATATTTTTGTCAGATATGCAGTGATGATTGAGGGGTAATATGTATGCTGATGTTGTCCAGTGTTAAATCTCTATTTGTATCAAGACAATACATGCACAATCGTGTGCACTGGGCCCATCGTAACTTCCTTTCACCACTGAACTCGATGTAAAATGAGCAACATTAGCATCCATTTGCAGTTGTGTTTCTGGCCACCAGTTAAATCCAATATTCAATTCTTTTTAATCTCTGCCAGACGTGTGTGTATCTGTCCGTACGCAGCTAATCTCACACATTACTGTGCCAGTCAGCCTAATGTTTGGTGTGCACATTTATGACTGTTTGCTCAGCAACCTCTCGTGGTTTAGGTGATTCACAATTGTTGATAAACCTGTTTTATTGAATGTTTTATACCATCTTTGACTGCTGACTCCTCACTCCTCTTAACCGGCCGGAAGGGTAGCAAGTCATTTGCAAAATCACGTAGCAAAAGCAAAGAGCAAAAGGCATTTCTGGAAATTGTCTCTACTTGATACAAGACGCCTCGCTGTCTGTTACACGCCACATTTTAGCCTTTGTTGCTGCTCAAAAACTGACATCCATGAAAAGGTTTGGTGCACATCAATTCCATACCTGATATTTTACAGCCCATTATTTTTCATTATCTTCACTGCTATCTTGACTGTAACGAAGCCAGGAGGGACATTTAGATCTAGATCTGCACTCTACTGAATGTACTTCTCTAGTTTTAGCTCTGTTTTTCAGCTTTGCTAACTCGTAAGGGAAATGTCTAGCTGCTAAATGCTGCACTATGTTCACTAGCTTCCGGTCACTAATTTTTCCTCCTGCTACGCCGCTATAAGAGTGGTTAGAGTGAACCAAAACAATGAGTTTTGATATAAAAATACTGATTATAGCTGCTTTATTTGCCCTCATGAAGAAGTATACTGTTACCCCTTTTCATATACACAAGACATCCTTCATTGTCTTGGCAGAAACGTAAAATAGCGAAACACTTGCACATTAGTCTGTGTGGTGAGATTTATTGGGGATTATGGGAGAGGGTTACACATCTTGTTACAACTTCACCACAGCTTATCGGTTATACGTTCAGACAGTCGCTCAGTCAGCCAGTAGGTCAGGTCAGCTGATTTGCTATGTAACAGTCCTGCTGGTGTGATTAAAGGAGCTGTGACAAAGACGCTGAAAGGCGATGGAGGGGGGGCAGCGGCCAGCTGTCACACAGAGGGACCATAATGGCCGCTGCAAATCCCACCACCGTCTGAGCTTGTTTCTTCTTTGACTCCAGCCTCCTGCTAACTGACTAGTCATCTCTTTGTTAACCTGTCACTGAGCTTGTTGACAAGATGAGTTAGGACATTGTTGTCACCATCAAAGGTTTAGTCTGGACTGAGTCATTGTAACTCACTGAATGCATACTACACATGTAGATCCAAATTACACAGACTGGTGATATAAATGTTGAAATAATAAAAGATCACGCTGTGTCATGCTGTCGAAATAAGAAATGTGTCTGCAGTAGGGGCTTGTGGTAGTTCATGTATGCACAGAAGTCTTTTAAAAGCTGTTCGATCACATACAACCCTGATGCAACTCAAATAACCAGGCCACCCAAGTTTAGTGTTTATTCTTTATGTGTACACCCCTGCTGATTCTTTGCTGCATGAGTCCCAGGACCTTCTTCACATGCTGTGTCTTGCATTCCCAGTCAGGTGTAGGCAGTAAATGTACCACTTGCACCTGCTGGAGACTATATGGGTTGTTGATCTGTGGTACACAGTCCCCTCTTTGCATGGATATGTTACATTTGATATCTTATAGCAGGTATGTAGAAACTTCACGTTCTAGTAAGGCTATGGTTAATGTGGTTAGGGTTAGACAAAAAACAACTTGGTTATGGATGAAAAAAGTTAATGTTTTGGCCCAAAATACCCAGTTTTGGTGGCAAAATTCCTACTGGAAATGTAGTAATGTGTCGCTATCTCCGGTGGAAACACAGCAATGTCCTGGTAACAAACAACCGCTTTTCATAGCGCTATCCTTGATGGAAACACAGCAAGGTGTCCGTAAAAAACCAACTGCTTTTGGTGGCACTATCAGCAGGAAATGCAGCGATGGATCATTAAAAAATAACAATGTACAGTGGCTGTAAAGGTGCTGGAAACACTGTGATAACACATTAAACACAACCAGTTTTGTGGTTCCTTGGTCTTGAACAAGAGTCTGCAGCTTAGCAGGTGTCTCGCCCCCCACCCACCATCCCTTCCACCTCCCAATGGCAAAGTCAGCTCATATACCCGAATTTAGAAATGTTGATATGACACATATGAAGCATACAAATGCAACATATCTGTGGTTTCTCCAATAGTACAGTGCCAACATTTCACCTAGCCACTTGGCTACACTGGCAGTATTGTCAAAATGTTGGTAACTTTGAGTTTACGTCATTTTCTCCAAAGCTACTTTGTCTTTTATATCATCTATCAGTACTTCTCATAAACCTTGATACCTCACCTGTGGGTTGTTCCTTCACACTATTGTCTAGTCATTAATAAATAAAAAAATATTTTTCTGATGTAATTTATCATGCTTTAAATTTCAATTATGTCCTCACAAGTGAGTGGATTAATGTATCGCAAAAATTTAATAATCAGTGATAGGCTTTTTAAAGCTAATTCCTTATTTACTGCATCATGTTATTTTTAATGACACTGACAGGATAGTAACATTGACACTATCTGTAAGTGACAAAATAACTAACCCAAGGGAAGATGACATTTTAATTTGAAGAGTTACTTCAAAAAAACAACAAAAAAAAAGAATTGTGCTGATTCTTTTATTGCCTATTAAATAGAATTTAAGGATGTTGCTGTCTGATAATGGTAGATAATGAAGTCTTTTTCAGCAGGGATCTGATCCTTCTTTCATTAATTGTGAAAACAGCTCAGTCAGCAGCACATGACTCACTCCTGACACTGACACAGCACGCGGTGACTCTTAGCTTCTGTGTCCTCAAACTGTGGCACCCCCTGATCCTTTGCGCCACATCAAAACAATTAGTGGCCCTTGGCCCCGAGCTTTACACAATGAGGGTGAACCCCCCCCCCCCGACACACACACACACACACACACACACACAGTCGGTAGCTGACGGCTCCTTGGCTCTTCCATAGCAGGAACAGTAGGTAATGACTCCTGCCTGCCACGGTGGACCTTAATTTGTTATTGTAGCAGAGCAGCTGTGCAGCATGCTGCAGAGAGCAGGTGGCAGCCTGGCAGGAGTGGAGGATGGGGGGCTGGAGGGGAAGGGAAGGAGGGGGAGGACAGGAGCGTGTGGCATATGTGGGTGGCTGTAGGGGGGGGAGGGAGGATGGAAAGATGATGGTGGATGTTTATGTGTGGGTTAGGAGTGGTATTGCTCACAATCTCCTCAGCCAGTGACCAAATATTATGCTTGTAAAAGAAGAATAACATGTGAAACTCTGGATGGAGTCCAGATCTGTGTGACTGTGTAGGTTTTTGTGTTCTGGCTCAACAGTTGACACACCCCGAATCAAGGGTGTAGGTTTCGGTTTAACATTGGGTGACACACATATGAAACAGGAGGTTACGGGTTCTTGGCCATAAAATTTGGAGCACTTTCCTGTATTCTAGTGAATTTTTATGCAACAAATTGTGCATTTCTGCATGAATTTATGATGTAAATGTCTTTAATTTTGTCAAAGTAAAAGTGCTCTGCTACTTTCATGTTTTTATTGCACGTTCTAAATATTGACGGCAACTTGTCCCCCGCATACCCCACGAAATCTACGCCTATGCACCAAATATTCAACTTTTGTTTTTACCTTTATGCACGGTTATATGTGCATTTTCTGCATCAATTTATGGCACAGACCTCTTTAATTTTGCCAAAGTAAAAGTGCTCTGCTACTTTCATGTTTTTATTCCACATGTTCTAAATATTGTAGGCAACTTGTCCCCTGCATACCCCCGAAATCTGAGCCTATACACCACATATTCAACTTTTGTTTTTACCTTTAGGGTATATTGTGCAACATTTTAATTCATTCCCTAGGGCTACATATTATCAAGTGCAATCCATCATCGCAACAATTTGTGAATTTTCTGTCTCAATTTGAGGTCTTTAATTTGGTCAAAGTAAAAGTGCTCTGCTACTTTCATGCATTTATTGCACATGTTCTAAATACTGACAGCAACTTGTCCCCTGCAAACACCCCCAAATCTTTTTTTGTTTTTACTTTAATGTATGGTTATACTGTGAAACATTTTAATTCATCCCCTAGGACTACATATTACAAAGTGCAATCCATCATTTTCAGTTCCACCAGGCTCTCTTTATCCTTGCTTGTTCCAATGACAATTTGTGGAGGCATCCCAGGCTATAGATCCAGGCAGTGAACAACAAAATCAATATACCAACAAGTCGAGGTCATAAACGACTTTGCTCGAGGCAACAGAAGTATGTCTGCTGTGAGGATTATGTGAGCTGAGCTCTGGTGTCCTATTGTTGCCGCTCGGAGTTAATCATTACACACACACACACACACACACACACACACACCGTTTCCCTGCTGTAAACGGAGCGTTATTGGTTTTCTGCTTAAATGCTGACAATTAGTACCGCCCACCCAAATCTCCTCTGTTGCGCCGCAGAGAAAAGATACCTGATGCCTGCTGCTGATCCGCATCGATCCTCTCATGCTGGTTCCGTTAACTCTGTCTCTTTCAAAAGTGTTTTAAAATTGTTTTAATCCAGTAGAGAGCCTGTGGCAGAGAAACTGTGGGACTGTGATCGTATCAGCCATCATCATTCTGCCAGGAGGAGGAAGAAAACTCCACAATACGCGGAGCATGGTCGGAATGCCGAGTGCTTTAAACTGTGAGTAGATTTTAATTATGCTTAATGTGCTGTTTATTACAGTTGTTACTGTTAGTGAGTTGCTATTACCTGACTTCATACATCCACAGGTATATGTATGTTTGCACCTGCACACTGTAGCACACCCTGCTGAGTCATGACAAATGGCCCCTACAAGGGCGTAGGTTTCATTTCAGCACTGGGGGGACATGTACGAAACAGAAGGGGGGGCGGGGGGTCAAAGGTCCTCCACCAGAAGATTTTGAGCACTTAATTTTCTGCATTCTTTGAATTTTTGTGCACCTATTTTTGCCTTTTCTGCATCAATTCATTGTGCAAATGTATTTAATTTTGTCAAATAATAAACTTTAAGGTTTTAATGCGGGAGACTAATGCAGGATTTATACTTCTGTGTCAAATTGACACCGTACCCTACGCTGTAGCCTGACGTGCACCTCCCCAGAAATGTACCTACCACTAATAGACCTCTGTCTTTTTTTGTAAGCTGAAACCATGTCCCTCAGTGGAAACTAAGCTTTTATTTACATTAATTTCAAAGATAATAAACAATAAATTGTGAAGACAATAAAGCCTTCACAAAAAAAGCATGTGAGTTGTAATGGAGCTGAATTTTATAACATTACCTTTGTTAAATCTTGCTGTTGTCCCTGGCTTCATATGAGTAGAGGAAATATCCGCTAGTCGCTAGGCTAATTTATACAATGTAAAATGCTGTAGGCTTGTGCTAATAACGTTAGCATGCTATATTTGTATGGAAAACATATTAAGTATAAGACAGTTGTTTTGTCTGTGAACCTTGTGAGTTGTAATGAAGCCAAATTTTGTAACATTACCTTTGTTAAATCTTGCTGTTGTCCCTGGCTTCATATGAGTAGAGGAAATGTCCGCTAGTTGCTAGGCTAATTTATGCAATGTAAAATGCAATAGACTTGTGCTCATAATGTTAGCTTGTTATATTAGTATGAGACAGTCGTTTTGTCGGTGAACCTTGTTAATTGTATTAGAAGTGAATTTTGTAACATTAGCTTTGTTAAATGTTGCTGTTGTCCCTGGCTTTATATGAGTAGAGGAAATGTCTGTGAGTCGCTAGGCTAATTTATACAATGTAAAATGCTGTAGGCTTAAGCTAATAACGTTAGCATGCTATATTTGTATGGAAAACATATTAAGTATAAGACAGTTGTTTTGTCAGTGAACCTTGTGAGTTGTTGGAGCTGAGTTTTGTAATGTTACCTTTGTTCCTGGCTTCTTATGAGTTGATGAAATGTCTGCTTGTTACTAGGCTAATTTATACAATATAAAATGCTATAGGCTTGTGCTAATGACATTAGCATGTTGTATTTGTGGGGAAAAAGTGCTTTGTCTGTGAATGCTGTGGGTTATAGCGAAGCCAGTTTGTGTACCTGTATTTGAAATTGTTGCTATTAAACCATGTTTAATGTGTGTTTTGGGTGTGTTTTGAAGTTTACAGAACTTCACAGAAACTAGTATAAATGCTCACAACAGCGTAGGCCACGTGTGTTCGCTACGTCATAGTATAAATCCTGCTTAATACACTCATTTCAAATACTGAGGGAGCCATGTCCCCTGCGTCCCCCCCCCCCAAAATCTACACCTTTGGGCCCATATGTCCTTCATCTCATTTTTTATGTTTTACATAATTAAGGACCAAAATCTCAGCTGACGCTCTGTCTTTGCCTTGTAATGAGCCGATATCTAGGCTGCATAATGGGGACTTAAAAAACTCCACTCTATTATTTTCAGATTCGTCTCCCAGAGCGGTCTAAAGTCTTCAGAGAGGACCTTTGAATGTGTTACTTCAGATCATATCAAATCATTATAATGACCAAACAAAAACTCAGTCAACCCTTTGTCTGCTGAGATCTTACGCTCATTAGGATCCATTAAAGAGTGCGAATAAACTATGCATAACACACACTCTATTGGATGCATTATCCCTTATATAGCCCCCACAAGACAGCTATTATGCTCCCATTTGATTGAATAGCAGATACGGTCTATGTGTCTATTCAGCGGAGGATTTGGAGCCCTTAATCCACCAGGCAAAGTTTTTTTTCTCTCTCTCTGTCTCTTTCCACCATCTGGACTTTACAGCTTTTTAAGACAAAAACACCAGGCGGTGTGAAACCAGGCTGGAGCTGCTGCTTGATGCCAAGAGGAGGTTTTTCCCTTTTTCTTGCCTGCGGTTTCTGCCTGCTTTTACATCAGGGGTCAATAGTACAGTCCTGCAATGCAAGTGGGGTCAGCAGGGCCCGAGGGTTTGACTGCAGGGCTCCCATGTGTCACCGCAGCCTCCTCTCAGGACTCCCCTTTTCCCCCATAGAGAAACAAATAATCGCATGACAAAGACATGACTGTAACGCTGATGGTTGGTGTTGTGGTGATGATGATGATGATAATTATCATGATGATGGGGCCACAGTTGCCACCAGGGAGCAGCAGAGTGTGTACTGTAATATAAAACTGTAAACATGATGGATTCTGGGTTTGAAAGCAATCCCTGTTTTGGAAAATTCGGTTCCAACTTGAACCCACAAAAGATCAAAAATGTGTGTTCTTCTGTTTTACCGTAATCGTTGTTTAGTTGGGAGTAATTCAATGTTTTGCAGAAAGCTAAACAGCCCTCTGGGAAGCCGGGATGCTGTGTGTACACTGGGAGAAAATGTGTTAAAGAGCATGTAGGCTCAACATTGCTCACACTAGTCAATCATTTCCATTCACCGCTGATTCAATTAGCTCTACTCGAAAACATGTGGATAATTTGGAACCCCCGATAATTTTCCCTTTTGCCTTTTTTCCCTTCTTTTCTTTGGGGTGGGTTATGGAGTCAGATTCCAATCCTCTGACATTAAAAGGGGAAATAAACGACAAAGGGGCCCTGCAGGTTTGCATTAGAGACCTAATTGGTTTTGGCTTGAGTGGGCTGTTAGCGTTGCCAGACGTGGGCCCTTTGTGTTTTGCCATGTGGGAGAATTTGCCTGTGCTGGAGGTAGAGAAGAGAGGTGCCTGCAGATCTTCTCTGAGTCATCCATGCGCTGTTTCTCGTCTTTGTGGGCTGTTTGTATGCATGTGTGTGTATGTTTGTGAATGTGTTGGTATGCATGTGTCATTTCAGGTATGTATGTTGAAAATGTGCGTTGAATTACGTGTTTTATTTTTCAGTTTCTCCGTGTGCAGCTTTTACTTGTATCTGTTTGTTACTATGTGTCATGCATGCGGTTGGCTGTGTTTTTGTACTATGCGTGCGCTCGTGTGTGTGTTTGTGTGTGTCAGGCTGCTAGCCCAGTATCCTTCTCACTCCCTCTGGTCTCTGCGTGGGTCTTTTCCACCAGCGCTACCACCTGTTAGTGTTTTACTCGGGCCCCAGGGCTACAATGACTGCAGAACCTTCCAGATTTGCTCATCAAGCCCATCAGATCGGCTCCCTTACCTCAAACCTGGCTCCCATTTCCTATCACAGGGACCAATCTGGAGCTGGATTTCCCGGTGCAGTTTAGCTGAGTCAAGATGGTGTGCAGTCGAACCGGCCTGAGTTTGATTAATGACTCATGAGCGACAACATTGGATTCAGCGTGCTGCACTGCTGGATCACGCTTAAGTGTTTGCAAAGTGTGGTTTCAGAGGGAAAAGAGATGTTTAAAGACCGAATTTATGGGGTCACATCGTTGCCCAGTGCTCCACATGTGAGAACCACAACAAAGCATCTGGCATCTTCTGTTTGAGTAATAATATGTGAGGAAATGTGACTGTTTAAACAGACTTTAATTGCATGTGTCACATATCTACTGTTACGGATCACATGCAGCGAAAATTGAAGATTTAAATGAACCCTAATTGTAATGAAACGTTTACTACCCAATGACAGGAAGAGAGAATATATCATCTCTGCATCTTATTATCAAGTTCCCCTTGCGTTGAATCCCAGACCGCTGCAAACTGCATCATAAGTCTTTTCAAACAGATAGGATTTGTCATGTTCCGTGTTTCGTGAGACCTCTGAGCTTTCCGTCCCGTTGTCTGTTTCCAATTCAGCACACTGTGTTCCCCTGTCTATTACTTCAGACAGTGTGGCAACCTGAAGCAAAGATTAAAAAAAAAGAGAAACAGAGGAATGACCGAACAGTTAAAGGAAAAAAAACAGTGAGAGAAGGGGAGTAGAAAGGGATTAACTGTCAGGGAGAATGTGAGGCTAATTGAAGCCAGTTTTGCACAGCTGTGTCCTGTTGCTGTGCGGCACTGCGCGGAGCGGCTGGGAAGATGGGATCCAGATGTGATCTTACGCCAAGGATCACCCGCCAGTAACAATCCTCCAAAATACCAGCCGTACAGGAGACTGGGGCTATTAGAGTGTCCGCGCTTGCCCACCTCCTGACAAAACATCACTTCTCCGCCTCTGAAAGATAACCTGGCTCTCTGCTTTTCACCGGTGATTGCAGGTCTTAGCTCAGCTCCTGAGCGTTGTTAACACTGTCATTTTGTTATACCGCCAGCCACCGCCATGGCCTCTGTATTCAGGTGTCACTTGGTGGCGTAAACATCGCTTTGACACATTTGACTATTCCAAAAGGGCGTCTCGCACGGTTCCAGAGTGGTTTTGCATATTTGTTATATGGCTTTTGAAACACACAACCAAAAAGGGATAAAAGCGTCTTTTGTGTGTTTTTCTGTTTTATTTAAATCATCATGGAGAAAAAAAAAATCATGTATCCTTTATCAGGATGCCGGCATGCAGGTCCCAGGATTGTGTGCAGGCATTTATTCGGTCTTCTGCTCTTAAGTTGAGGGACATTGGCTGGGAACAAAAGGGCCCAGTCACTTCAGAGTAAATCAGAGCGGTCAGGGGAAGAAAAAAAAAGCAAGTGAAAGGAACTTATCACCACATTATGCTTTTTTAATGCCCCCTGCCTTTCACCCCCCTTCCATCATTTCCCACTTGGCCCAGACAAAGAGGAGTTAGCATTGGTTCCCCCTTTTCTCCACGCCTTCCAGGATTACCCCGGCGCTTCTTTCTCACCTCCTGTTTCAGCCCGACGTTCGGCCTCCCTCCATCCATCCCTCTTTGTTCCCCGTCGCTCTGTCCTCGTTCCTGTTCCGCCTCTGTTTATCTCCCCTTATCCCTCACTCCATTCCCACTCGTCTGCCTTGGCCTCCACGCGGAGTCCAACTGCAGCTGGCCTGTTGTCGCCCTGAAGAAAGCTGACATCCAGCTGCGTATGAGCTCTTGTTGAAGACTCCGAGAGAGAAGTCTCAGTTCATGGATTTATGAGATACATGTTAAGTCACGCTTTTTAAAAGGCCCATTTTTTTTAACAGAACGTTCCAGAAGATGTAATATTTTCGTGTATTTAAAAAAATAGCAGTTTTTTCCTATTTCAAGGGGAACATCACCTAAATTAAGATTTCCAATATATTATTTCCATCGCCTGTGAAGGCTCAGTGAATATTTGTGAACATGAGCTCCTCTCTGTCAAAGCCAAGAACCAGAGTAGTAACTCTAAGACTTGTGATGTCATCAAGTAGAAAGTAGGGATGCACTGATTTATCATTCGAACATTGGTATCAGCCGATATTTGCCCTGTTGACTGCCTATTGGCAGTGGGCAATGTTTTTCTGTTTTGTAATGTCAATATTAAGCAAGTTAAAAAGCAGGGCTCGAGACTTATGCTGTCGCATCATCCTGGGGACAATAGAGTTTGGAATGAACACAGTTCTTCCCCAGGACATTGTTGGGACGGTAAACTCACTACTGAAACATCAGGAGACACACCCTATTGTCTCCATGATAATGCTGCCTCGTGAACAAGAAATAATTGTTGACATCAGCAGGAGAAGAGCTAGTTAACGTTAGCTGTTAGCAGCTGGTGGCTGGAGCTATCTGCTGACACAGGTTGCAGCGAGTTAAATTATGAGGCGTTCAGGCGCTACTCAGTAAAAATGAGTACTGTGTGAAGGTAAATGATAACGCTCTTATGACGTGTTCAAATTTGATCTTGTAAAATGCAGTTTTCGGTGGGTCATTTGAAGATTGACAGCAATACAAAATAGACATTAGAGAAGGAAATTTATATCCTCCTGAGACCCTGTGTCATTACATTTTAGGTTGACTTGACCTTATACTTCACTTTGCTTAACTTAGTCCCGTTGTCCTTGTTCGTGGACACTTTTTTGTGTCTGCAATACACTAATCTATGTAGAAATAAGATGGTGGCCATGTCTGCTAAGTCAGTCTGCAGCCGACCCTGAAACAGAAGCGGACAAGGTCCAAAACCTGATCACACTGTATGGTTGGAACTTGTTTTATGTTTGATAACATTTGAGTTTGATATACCAACAAATTTGGCCAATTTGACGCTGTTAATTACGAAGTACTTGTTTAAAGATATTGTGACTTTATTGTTATTTGGTTTGGTTGTGTTTTCTTTAGTTTTTTTGTACTT